>NC_089209.1:12334542-12634542 GCF_963930695.1 Labrus bergylta | reverse complement strand
TGGACTGAGATAAGAAGAAAACAGGGCCCTTCAAATATAGTACGATCAAATGAGGCTGCGAAATGATCAAGGTAAAGAATCAAAGTTAATATACAGCACATGCAGTTTAGAAAAAAATAAGATTTATCAGAATAAGTAAATATGGGATGAAGGATTGCTGAGTAATTGAGGACAACTACAAAAGGTCCAAACATTTCGATATAAAACAAATGGTACAACACATCTCCTTAGAAGAAGGCTTTTTTTTTTTTTAAGTGGAATCACAGAACAAAACTGAGATTCTCCAATGGAAACATAGCACACATGGACATGCACCAAACGCTCACCGGTCATAGAGAACATGGCAGCACACAAAGGACAAAAACACACGCCACACACACACACAAAGGGTAATGTTTCAATGTGCATTGAACGTACCATACTCCTACTCGTTTCCAGTGTGCATAGAGAGACCCGACTCCTTCGGCACTTACGACTTCAAAACAAGCACCTGAATCCCCTGACCACATGCAGAGTGCGACTCTGTTTCAAAACTTTGGGCCTATGAGGACACACCGCGAGGAGTTGTTTTGATGCGTGATTTGCATGCACCGACAAGTTGGCTACTCAATCACTCCGTCGACAAATCAGTGTCAACTTTGAGGACGAGGGTGAAAACTCGCAGGTAGTTGTGAGACCATGATGTCAATCTATGTTGCTGTTGCTGTTGCTGTCCCCCCTCCCCCCTCAGAAAACTTACCAGCATCCCCATAACGTCCGTCCACAGTTGGGAAAAACTGTCGGACGCAGCAGCGCTGTCTGCCTGGGGATCGTCAGAGGACGCGCCGGTCCCCTGATCACTTTCCATGGTGTTGGAATACTTAGTGTTCAGTCAGACTAATCTGGTGCAGAGCTCGAATCCAAGCCCACAGGCAGGGGCCCGATCACAAACAGTCAACGTGAAGTCGGTGCCAAGGCTGCTCCTAGAGAAAGTTGCCCTTGACGCACCGGTGAAATACTCCAACATTGCTTGGCACGATCCGACGTTTAGTGCGTAAATTGCGACCCGACATTGTTTACGATACACCCACGACAACCTGTAGGTCGAATTCAAGTCTAATGCAACGTAAATATCAGACACTAAACAGGTCGTAAATCTGGGAAAACTTGCAAGCGAGGTGTTCTCTTCCCAGCAATCCGCTCTGCGAGGATTCCTGCCCGGGTAGAAACCAAACCCCACACCGGGGTGGGGGGGGGAGGGAGGAGGAGGAGATGAGGTCCAAGTTGGCAAAAAAGTTTTCAAAATGTTACAGAACTCCCTTGATGAGTGTTGGACAAAACTTTCTCAACTGGTGGAGCGAGCGACACGTGAGCTTATTACCATTAAAAATTCGTGTGAGAGAACGCCCGGAGCTCAGAGCAAATTCTCCAAACAGTGCGCCTCCCCCCTCACTCCACCCGCCGATTCTCTCTCTGTCTCTCTCTCTCTCTCTCTTTCTCCCTCACACACACACTCACTCACTCCTCCCAACAAAACATTACAGCTGAAAGAAAACACTTGTCCCGTGCCTGACGAACAATGTGCAGGAATTAAATCACACCACAGACGAATTAATCTTCCACTTCATAAGATTATAAAGAAAAGTTTAAAAAGAACATTTTAGATTGACAAATCTAATTTAACTTGAGTTTAATACATTTAAACCATGAAAGTGATTCTAATGCACCATATGAACTCGTTTATTTCTGCTTTATTTTCTGTACAGTGTCCGAATTCTCTTCAATTATATTTGTATTTCCCATTTTGACTCCTATGAACTTGAAATAATTGCAGTTTTACTTTGACCTACATATTCTAATAGCCAGTAAAGGAGTACAGTCCATTTATGGGATATTTTACACACCCTGAAAAACTCTTTATCTCATGCTGACACAGCTTTCCACCAATACTTCTCTCCAGCCACCACTGAATGGGGTCTGTGAACAAAGCACATTCTCCACACGATTGTATAGAAAACAAAAGAGCACAAGGGAAAAAAATGTTTTCAAGGGGCTGATGCATACTGTGCCCTTTCGCCTGCCATAAATCTGGATGAAAAGCTGGACAATAACAGAAAGAAAAACATGAAACTTTGACTTGCTACTTCAGTGGAGTTATTTTGCCTGAGGATATTTTTGCAACTCACACATGCATACACATCACAAAGTGTTTTTTTTTTTTTTTTTTTTTAAATATAATGCAACAGCTTATGCTCCCAGATCTCATTTGCATACAAGTAGGGGGAAAAAAGAAACAACACGCTACATGTACAAGCATGAAATTGCATGCCTATCTTGTCTCATCAGCCGTTTATTATGCAGGCTACTCTATTGTAATGAAGAAGTCCAGAGACTCTCTGCTTCTCCCTGTTGTTGTCAGAAGCACAACAGCTGCCGGGTCTTGTGACACATGCCAAGGAAGTGCAGCAGAGATAGAGCGAGTGAGATTGAACTTTTTTAAATCACAGCTCCTCACTCTGCTGCAGCTCCCTCCCCTGCTGTTTCAGGTCAATCTTTAAAATGCTGCTTCACCTGCTGTTTGCAAGCCTATCAGCCTCCAACAACACATGCAATAAGAACATGCATTTAAAAGTAACACATCCCAAAAAGAAGAAAAAAAAAAACACGCCAGAGCAACAAAAAAAAAAAACACATTCTTTCTGTGAGCATGTAAAATATGATCAGTTACACAATAAGCCCCAAAAGAGTGCAAGGAAAAAGGATGCCTTCTGTGGATTAGGCAAGCTGTAAAAGGCTATGCCAGCAGATGGTTAGTGTCAATGTGATGATTTGTTTGTTAATAGTCAGACCCTTATCATTCCGTGTTTCCTGGGAGGCTTGTATAACTGGAGGAAAAATAGAGAAGATCACCAAGTCAGAGGGATTTATCATGAGGGGATCAAGAATGTCTGTACAAAGTTTCATGACTGTCAGACCAGCGGTAAGATATATCAGTCCAACACAAAGTGTGTTTTACACTACACAAGGACTTTGCGACTTTGGTTAAAAAGTTTTTTTTTTTTTAAAATGTGTTACCTACTGTGTTTCTTATGCACTTGGAATTATCGCCCAGCTACTCCTCTCACTGTTTATATCAACACTATCATGGTTCAAAGATCTTGTAGGTGAAGAGTTACTCGGATGAGCGACAGCTGTTCAACAGTTTCCTTCTTACAGACTAAACACAGAGAACACACGCGCAGACAAGAGCCGCTTTGTGTCGCTGGCGAGTGAGTCGACAACACAGGGTCTGCTCTGCCGTCCTCGCATCTGTAACCTTAGGCTGTCTGCAGTGGACTGCTAGGATGTGCATGTGTGTGTGTGTGTGTCCATACTGCCATTACATCATTGTGTTATCCATCAGTGTCCTTTTTCTAAAGAACGTTAACCACATTTTTTTCTCTCCCTTATTCCTGCTGAATTGGGGTGTTGGAGGTCACCAATACACACACACACACACACACACACACACACACACACACACACACACACACACACACACACACACACACACACACACACACACACACACACACACCCAAAATATCTTCCTGCAGAGACCCCCCTAATCTAAATACAAGACAGTGCGACCCCACCTGGACCAACTCAAACATAAGGGTCAGACTGTTAATGAAAGGAGGAGGAGGCCTGTTGACTCAGTGCACACTCATCAAACACTGCTGGTGTGTGTGTGTGTGTGTGTGTGTGTGTGTGTGTGTGTGTGTGTGTGTGTGTGTGTCGGGATGCCAGCTTTCCCCTTCACTCTTCACACTATAGCCACAAATCAAGGTGTCATGTTGCCAGACAAGAGGAAACAAGACTTACTTTCTGCTTATTTCACAATCTGTGAAATACTCATTTGTTACATGTTCTCCTTTCATCATTGAAACATTTTGACTGAACTGTGGAGATAACTTGGAGAGTATGACCATGAAGAGGATACGCCTGCAACCCCTATATGTGTCCTGAAAGTACAATTTGAGACCTAAAACCTATTACATGGTTCTGGAAATATATGGGGGTTCTTGCATGGAAAGGAATGATGTCATGAATATAAATAGCTAACATGGGACACTTTAAACGCATGCAGCCTTTAGATTTGGACTCTATCCTGATAAATGTCAAGGACGAGAGTTGTGTCGACACTTTTGCTGCCTTTCATCTTTCTCCTTTCATCTCTTCTGCAATCTTTTATTCCATCCATTATTAATAGTTTCATTGTCTTATCATGCATCCTTTTTTCTCTTTGTGCTGATCCTGCTGCGCTCTTGTAAGATTGCAGAAAGATGACAGGGTGTCATCAGGTTTGGGACAGTGAAGAGGCACTGATATAAAATAGTAATTTAACAAGCTGAATGCCTCCATAAACCAGCTATTTAAAAAAAGCCAGGGAACAGGAGATATCATTATGAACAGTCTAGGACAAGATAACATTTCCATCTGTAGAATTCTTTTTAAAGAAGAGAGCATGTGTTTTTTGCCGGTATCCCCACAGACACAAAGGCATTGTAGGGTCCTTACATCTACAAAGCATCAACTAATATCCTGACATGTCCTTTTATTAACAACTCAAACACTCCCACAGGCTAGCTGAGATAAACTTCCGCTGAGGTGATAGATTTTCCCATAAATGCACTCGCCCTGGGTGACAGTGTATTGCGGTGTGTAATTTTCTACTGTAGATGACTCAGCAAGATTATCACAAAACCTAGGCGGCGTGTCTAAACACACTCTGATAGGTGTGGGGGGGGGGGGGCAAGGTATGAAAAGAGAAAGGAGAGGAAACAGAGGGAGGAGGAGATAACAGAAAAAAAGTCAGGAGTTAGAGAGTAGAGTTTTTAACACAGGAAATCTGTGGTTCTAAAATATATTTTGGACTTTTGTGATACTTTGGAAGTTATTTCCCTTAAAATAACCAACACACAGGAAGTCAAAGCCCTCCAATATTTAGTTCTGAGTATGACTTGTTGGGACTAAAAGGTGAAGCAGGCCTAAGAGGCATGAAGAAGAGCTACAAGACAGTGAAGATAAACCATTAAACTGAGCAGAAACAGAGATTTAGAGATAGAAAAAGAATGCAGGTGGCGTCAAAGCGAAGCAGTGCTGGACCTCCCCTGATAGTGAGAGTGACCCTGCTTAGAGGTCAGTGACCCCCAGGCCCTAAAAATAGCCCCTCGGGGGGAGTCACGAACCGTGCTGCCAGAGGGGAATAACAACGTTGTGGGCAGACATCAAGGGCACCACCGACGCGCTTAAGAAATGCTACACAAGACCACACAGCAGTGACACATATACTGAAGCTGTATTTGCACCAAAACCTGGACCCTTTTTCTTCAAAGGGCCTAAACGGTTCCTTGAGCCCATTGTTTACTATGGAGAGACTACTGTTGGAGACTAAAGGTCTATGAAGATGAGGCAAAAAGGTCTGTTTAATACAGTACAGTAACTTGCTGCTCTGTTTGTCTTCTCTATGTTGACAAAGTAGAAATGTTAATTACTTCCAGGCCTCCCTCCAAAGTCCCTGTACTTTCAGAAAGTACCACACCAACAGAAGGGACCTTTTGGGTGGAAAAATAAAATCCATGGGACTCCACCTTGACCGTAGTTCCTGCAGTGGAAATGCATCATACCTTGTAAAGTTCCTGGTCCCAATGAGGAAGTTCCTGCAGTGGAAATGTGGCTTTATACCCTGCAAATAGTACTACAATAACTGAGATTCATCAAATGCTATGTTTTGAAGATGCCATAGGGTAAATATCGGTGGTCTTTGATTGTTTTGATTACAATTTCATCCATTCATCTATCCATTTTATCTTCATGTTTCTTTAACTTCTTTATTTGAATCAATGTTTTAAAGGCTCACAACAAATGCTTAATTTTATTAAATGTTCTTAACCCTTATCTTATAGTTTCTGCATTACTTTCCTGTGAGGATAATTGGGATCAAAAATCAGATCAATATTTCTACTTAGTCTATGGGACAAAAGCCTGTCAATCCCTTGGCATTTCCTTTGAACCAGTTTAATGTGATCATTTGTTGTTCTTGTTTATTTGTGTGCGCATAATAGCTGTGTTCACGTGTAAGAAAATGTGTGTGTGTGTGTGTGTGTGTGTGTGTGTGTGTGTGTGTGTGTGTGTGTAAAGAGGTGGCCAGGTCAGCCCCACTGTGCTTCACACACCGCTGATTCTTGTGTGGGAGTTATCACACAAGCCCAATTAGCATGACAACTAATTACTGATTCTTTGGTCCCCTCCTCCAGCGAAGCAGGTCAGTAAATTAAATCAACACACTGGTTTTCTGCAGAAAACAAAGCTTTCGGGGAGAATCAAATTAATGCCTGGTGCATGGTGTTCGTGTGCTCAATAGGTATTTTTCATAGCCTGTTCAACCATAACACTAGAGTCTCTCGATAACGCATAACAACACAGGAATTACTTCAGGACAAAGGGGACAGAGAAAAGAGAGGAAGAGGATGACAATAGAGAGGGTGCAAGATAAACACATAAAGCGATATGCATAGGCAACAGGGAAAACATTGAAAACAACAACAAATGGGTCCAGGAAAAAAGAGATAAAGGTCTGCCTGAGGTATGATGTGCATGTGCTGTTTGTAGCTGAAAACACACCGTCTGTTCAGGCTTGGTAAACAGTGGACGGTATGTTGGCAAAAAACAAGCTGGATATCGAGGGAATGTCAAAGAGACCATGCTAAGTTTGAACGTCTGTACCTATGAAATGCAGCACAATATCCTGTGCGTTCGCAAATGAGATGCAGGAATTCAGGGACTAGATGAAAACAAAATATATTTATATTTATAAGTGTTCATCGAGATTCAGTAAGGATAAAGGAGAACTGAAGAGGTTCTCCAGGTTTGTAGCATAAAACATGACGCGATGAGTCAACTAGAACTAGAACTGTGTTGCATTTAAGAAAATTACATTTAATCTTTAAAATATCTGAATGTATGAGATTTTCAGACTGTCTGTTAACATTTAAAGGCTACCTATTAATCAGAAAATGAAAACATAATGAAGAGTAAAACATCTGAAGGGACACTGGGACATATTTCAACAAATTTGACAACTTTAGACGAGAGCAAACGTTAGCTTTTATCGATTACTATCAAACATCGTTAGCTAGAAATTTGCACTGTGCAATAGGCTACTAACCATCTGCAGTCATATTTGGGAATCGGTTGAATGCTGACATTAGCTATTTTCTAACTGTGGTTAATGTGTAATCAAATGTATGTTGTTGAACGTTAGAACGATGTTTGCCTCAACCAATTTCCAGCTAACATTAGTGCTAACACTGATAGGTAGGACTTTGTATCATAAACAACTGTCAAATAGCAATATTAGCTGGTAAATGGTTGAATACTTACTTAAGCTCTTGTCTTACTGTAGCTAATGGGTTGTAAATAGCAATAGCCTCAACTTAAAAGCTAACATCACTGCAAACTTTTTGCCAGGAATTTGTAGCTTGTGATATTGTCAAATAGTAACATTGGCTAGAAATTGGTTGACTTTAGATGTTATAAGATTATAAAATGATTATCGCTATGTAGTTTTATGATGAATTATGGGCCTATATGTCCCTTTCATTATCCATGTCTTTTCCATTATTGCTCATTCAAGAAGACCTGAAGTGTTAATGCTAAAATTCTTTGAGATGTTGTGATTAGCTCAACAGGAATAGAGCTCTGGGACATCATAATGGCATTCGAGCTACACATTCTGGTTTAAAAGGAAAATGGCTAACTTCTAAATATGGTGAATGACGTGTAGCCTATATTGTCTACTTTTTAAGTAAGTCAACAGTAAATCATATTGTGCCTCCC
This sequence comes from Labrus bergylta, assembly GCF_963930695.1. Taxonomy (NCBI): domain Eukaryota; kingdom Metazoa; phylum Chordata; class Actinopteri; order Labriformes; family Labridae; genus Labrus; species Labrus bergylta. The sequence goes on along the minus strand of NC_089209.1, from coordinate 12,626,682 downwards.
ACAGACAAAAGAATTTCCGGTGAGAGTTAACACGTACTAATCCGTGACTTCAGTAATATGGTGGTCATGGCAGGTCCCTTTCATGTTCTTCGTGTAGAAAAAACAGGGAATAAAAAAAACAAAGCATAGTTCTGTTAAGCCGCGGATTGCTAGATTCTCCATGCAATCTACGCCTCCATATCCATGTGGTAGGTGATTGTGTTACACTATTGTGTGAGTGTGAGTGTGTGAACTCAAATTCCAGGGTGTTTTAATCAGGCGCGACTGAAAGGACAGATGTTGCTTTGGATGTAAGCGAGCTTCTAATAGTATGAGCAGCACTGTGTGAAAGGACAGAGTCCTTGTGTTTTGGAGCTGGGTGCATACTTGTAGAGAAATGCTTGTGAGAAGAATAAACTAGGATTTTGTTTCAAATGCAGTTCACAGGCGTGCTGGAACATGACATGAATAGGGTATAAAGCATGCGTTTGTTTGTTTGTTTGTTTGCTTGTGACTCCACAGGTGCAGACAGTGGAGATGTGTTGATGTCCCAGTGGATGGAGGTCATGAGACCGGGCTGGCAGCTGTGTTGGTGTTAGAGTGGCAGTACCAGGCTGACGGCAAATGTCCAGTATGTAATCTCATACTGGATGGACTGGTCATGTCATTCTTTGTACTGGAGCTCTTTTAGATGTGCTGTTGTTAGCTGGTATCACAAGCAAAGAGTATGTTCATGGTCTAAAATTAACCTTTTTTTTTTTATAACAATGAATAACTTTGCTTTAGTTTGACTTCTGAACATATGGAAGTACCTCAAATAACTTTGACTTATGTCACAGTTATACTAGATACATTTTTAAGAACCTTACTTGTTTTTGTTTGCTAATTTATAACCTCCAAATCAGAGAGTTCCAAAAAAAGAAAGTAGAATACAAGTTAAGTGTTATTTCTTTTTAAACTGTCTGATTTTGCTTCTTTTTTTTTAAACAATGCAAAGCCATTCTTCTCTTGAAACTTAAAGAATTGGAAGAGTTTCAGCACAGTACCAACTCAAGTGAGCAAAATGATTAACATTAAGAAAAACTTCAGATTGACCATAACTTCAAAGAAGATTATAATGAGTCTTAAATCTAAAACTGACCCATAGACATATTATCTGGTTAACCTGAGACAGAACTGCAAACTGTTTTCGGTTTTGCAACAACAACTCTGTTATGTCCTCAGTGTCTGGCTTATCAGCTTTCCCACGGGTTTGTTTATGCATCTTTCATTCCCCTTTTCAAACCTCTTTAAAGTCTTGCTTCCTCTCTCTATGTTTTCTTCCAAGTCCCTCTTTCTGCAAATGGGGCAGTAAAATGGGACACAGTGGTGCCACCTGCTGTTGTCAAACATACTTACACCACACAGAGCACTGGCCCTGCTTGGCTATACAGGACAGTCTATAAAACCCTCCTGCACATCCTGTTCTGTCAAGTCAGCCACTCTGCCATATGTTAGCCTCGGAGCAAGTTACAATAAAAAAAAAAAAAAATAGGCTTGGTCTCAGTGTTATTAATGACCATGTGTGCTGTGAACACATAATGATCCCCTGCAGTTCCATCCCAGGCTCAGTTTTTATAGTACTCACTTCAAGTTTATGGGACACAAACACACACAAGGGAAGACAAGGTAGCTTTGACTTTACTGTACAGATCCAGCACTAACAAGACAGTAGCCAGTGGGGTTTAATAAACAGTGTTTACAGGTCTATGTCTGCTTGTGTCATTACCTAAACACTCTCACCTGTTGTGTCAACGATACAATTCAGTCAGACACAACAGAAAGAAGCTGCAATGATATAAATGAACGTATTTGGCCATTTTTCATTTTGTATTTGTGCAGTTGAAATGAAAAGATAAGAGTGTATTTGCAACATTCAGTTCCTACAGCAAGAGAGAAAACAGGGATTCTCTTGTGGATAGTGGTTTCAGAGGAATGTAAGTATTGGAGATGCCACATTATTCCTGGCACTCATACATAAACACACACAGACATACAACACACTGCCAATGCACCCATTGAAACAGAATAACGCATAAAATGCAAATCAACAAAAAATATGTCAAGCCCACTATATCATCTTTTTATATTTAAATCACACGTGCATTTACACATTCACTTTCTCTGTAGCTCTATATCACAGCACACACATTAAAAAAGCTGCAGACATGTAGACATTTGGTTATGAATTAGATGTTATAATAACTTGTTTCTTGGCCAGCCTCGAGCTGCTCAGTGGTACAGCCTTCTATCATTACTGTCAGTATTCAACAAGCCATCATATATCTAACGCACAACCCGCAAAACATTACCCCGTCACATTTGCACATTAGAAAGCAAATAAACGGCCATGTTACACTATATGCTGACATGCAAAGAAATCAGCTTCTAACTAGCAGCAGTGGATGAATATCAAAACCTCAAAGCAGAGATTTTCAACACTGACATTCTTCAATTCCATAGCGCTGTGCTGTTAAGAGTTACACCATCTCTTGTTGGAAATTCTGGTAAGTATTGGACCAGAACTAGGGCTAAATAGTTTCCCCATACTATAATTCAGTTACAATAGCCAAAAACAGAGAGCTGACCCTACTTTCTTCCCAATCCCCAGAAATCACGATCCTCCACATATCAACCAATGAACCAAGTTGCTGAAAAACTAATAAACATTTCTTTATATCAATTTTCAGTCTTTGCAGAAATATTTGACATGTAAACACTCCTTTAACATTATAATACATTCCACGTCTGAGTTTATTTCATTGTTAAAGCTACAAATTCCATTGGTGCAGGGCCTATCTGTCCACTGAGCTGCATGGAAATCCATTTTTTAGATATCCTGCTGACAAAAAGCCAGACAGAAAATCTAAACATCTGATGTTCACTGTTCTTTTACATTTCGTTCCAGAGATCACAAGTTCCTTAGAAAGAGTCAGTAGATGCTTAAAAGTTTGTAAATGTAGTGTCACACTGTTTTTCATCCCTCAGATATCCCAGACTACATCAATGACTCACACTGTATAGCTGGATCTGTACTCCGGATTTAACTGTGGTTCCACAGTATGTACTGTACTGCATGTGGGCGGAGCACATTATATAAGAAATCCCAACTGACATCAGTTTGGTTCAGGGTCTAACCTTGACCACAGCTCACTGAGCCTCTTCCACATTTCCTTTCCAATATTCTTTTCATTGCACAACCATGTCTATGTGTATTAACAGGGTCCATTAAAGCCTGCCTTTTGCAAGAGATCAGCGGTTTTATGAGTTTAATTATCCCCGACTTCAAGGTGTCTAATTCAATTTCCAATGTAATGTTTTTAATGCTGTCATATTTTAAGTCTTGCAAAATGATATCTATTGGTGTCAATTTGTTGTTGAAATGTTCTGTATGGTTGTGTCTTAGAAGTTCAATGGGCTGCATGTTTAAAAGCTAAGTTGAGTTGAGTTCATATTTGTAAATAATGAATGAAAGTTGGTTATCAGCTCACATGACTGGCAGACAGGGCGACCGATCAGCGTCTCTGCCAGTGTCTTGTTCCACTAAACAAACTATAACTACTAACCGTGTGTGTGTGTGTGTGTGTGTGTGTGTGTGTGTGTGTGTGTGTGGTTGTGTGTGTGTGTGTGTGTGTGTGTGTGTGTGTGTGTGGTTGTGTGTGTGTGTGTGTGTGTGTGTGTGTGTGTGTGTGGTTGTGTGTGTGTGTGTGTGTGTGTGTGTGTGTGTGTGTGTGGTTGTGTGTGTGTGTGTGTGTGTGTGTGTGTGTGTGTGTGTGTAGCATAGTCTCAGTCAGTCTGTCTGGCTGATTTTCAACACAAAACTCAACCGCGCAACACACAAACATAGTGCAAGCTCAGCTCAACCACTGTATCCCTCTACTTTCACAGGAATTCCCCCCTATTTCAGCCCAGAGAAGCCTGCTTACAATGGTAAAATATGAACCCAGTGGCAGCGCAGAGCCACAAAAACACAGAACAAAACATGTACACTTTCCTAATTGCTTCAACAGGTTCACATGGTGATGCACTGAGTCTTGGCGAAATGTGTTGTGCTCTAAAACTACGAAAAAAAGTCCACTGAGATAACTCTTGAATGAAAGCTTAATGTATTTACAGTAATCAACAGCTAACATTAGCATTCAAACACTTCCTGTCATTACCATTAGCAAGAAATATGGAGTTGACCAGATGGAAAGTAAAACAGATAATGTTAGCTGAAAGTGCCTTTAAGCTAGCAGTCCTTGTCTCCCTTAGCTCAGAAGCATAAAACAATGCTAACAAAATTATATTGGCATCAGTGAAATTCCCTCTTTCTATCCAACTAAGTGTCCTTTAGCCACAGGAGGTAACCTTAGCATTGAATCCTTGCTGACATCAGTCTTTGCATGCTAACATTACAAATTACTAGGAATTTAATTCAGTGTAATATGTAGAATCAAACAGCAATTTTAGCAAGGACAAAGTTAATTCCTTAAGTTAGCAGTTGTCTTAGAGTAGCTAGCATGTTATATTTGCAAGGGTTTATAAAGTATTTGGGTGTTGAGCTTTGAAGTACAGCTCTAGTTTAAAATCCTTTGTGAAACTGATTTCAAAGATATACTTTTTCAATCTCCTTGACTTTCAAAAGAAGCTAAACCTCAATGATACCCAAAGGCAAGAAGCTGCAAAAAGTATGTGACACATACTTGGCATTTGATGCCATCTGATTCTCTTGAAAGTTTGGTACTCAGTATTAAGGACACATTTCAGTCCATGAAAGTACCATGTAATCTTTGATATATCTCTGACCCTTATCTCATTATGAAAAATTTACTTAAAAACTATCCAGGATGACTGTAATGGGCCAGGGGGTATCATGACGATGCCCTGATGCTTGGCATGAGCTGTGGTGATGGTTGCTCTGACCTGATAAGATCTCATTACAGGCTGGTGGGGAGTCCTGTCTGAAATCCACGCTCCAGATGGTCACTCGGAACCAATTAACACACCTCTCTGACTCACTCTCCCTAACTGACTCCCTCTGTCACTGTCATTCAAGTCCCCAAAGGAACAACATGCTAACACACGCAACAACAAACAACTTTCCATCCATGCTGACGGAAACAAACAAATGGAGCAGTTAGTGGTCATTAGCATTGTGTGTTTAATGATTAGATTAGGGGCCAGCAAATACACCAGTAATGAGTCTTTACCACTGCTCCCTCACCCGTCTGGAAGACTGGAGCTACTCTGCAGCCAAGACGACTCAGCGGGACCAGAAGCAGCAGAAAGGTTAATGTGCCCACTGAGATTAAAAGCAGGTTTTTGACACAGATGGCTTTGCCTGAGGTAAGAACACATTCCTAAATGCAGACAGTGTCTGCATGTTTATCAGTTTAAAAAAAAAAACTTAGATCTTCAAGTTTGATTCATTTGTTTACCTATACTGTAAGTCGAATAGGACTACTAAACTGGGTGAGTTTCTGCAGATGCTAAGAAACCTTTTTGAATCGATTAAAAAAAACAGATATAGAAAAGGATCAGGGATAGTCAGACAGATGAAGACAAGCTAAGGGTCCCTGGAGGACACCTAAACACACATTTTTGCACAAACTCACTGAAGGCTTGTGTTGGTACAGGAGAGCACCGCTGCAGGGCTTGGTGCTGCGCCCATGCTGGCTAAAAGATATCCATATCCTGTGGCACAGAGCTGGCATATAGCCCAGACCAAGAAGTATTTACCTTCCTTCTCTCTGCTATATCCCTCCTCTCTTCTCCTGGACTTTCCCCTCTTCATAACAAAACCAGCATGGATGCATGCATGGATCTACTTTATCTGACATTCACCCTCACCACTGTCAACATCACTTCGAAATGCATGAAAAATACTATAGTTATGACCTGCAACTCTTCCAAAACAATCAACAACTTGAATTAACATTTTGTCAACAACATTTCAACAGACAGTAAATAGAGGCAGTAAATAAGTGGGACGGTATGCAACAGCCCATAACAACGATTTAAACCAGGAGATTACTATTAAATTGGGTGTGTCTTAGACCAGTCGGCCATAAGGACATCCTTTCTCCATTTTTTCTCTCCATTTTTCTTCTCTTCTGGTCAATATCTAGAATCTTTTGAAGCTTGATCCAAATGCAATTGGACTGGACTGGACTGGACTGGACCCCAGTTGCATTTGGATCAAGCCTCAAATTACAATGACCTTTATGACTGAGAACCTACACAGCCAAAAATCTGAAATACATTGAAGAACAGCTGCAAGATGATAAGATTAGTTCACGATGATGTCAAAGCAAAAAAAAAAAACGGTATACATATAAATGTAAATGAGCACATATGGCTTGTAAAGCACAGACCTGAGATTGAATCATTTAAGCTCCCTGTATCATATCTGAAGGAGTATTAAAAAACAAACTCTGAGTTAGGCAGGGTTATTTGAAAATGTGTGTATGTGATTTTATGTGCGTTTGTTGTGCGTCTGTGTGCTTTTTGAAGAAACTTTTCTGGCTCTAATCTTAGTTTTTGGGCGACTGAGGGGCCTACAGGTGTAGCTGGATGAGTTTTGGGGTAAGTAAGTATAACATCCAAAATGCAAATAGCTCACGTATAGACAAAATCAATACTTTAGAGTAAATAAAAGCAATATTCATGAACACAAAGCCAGTTTAGAGGCATTATGTTTGCTATCAAGTTAGCCACATTCATTCGTGGAAAATTGACTTTGTGTTTAAGAAGATATATCTAGACAACCAGCCTGCAGGATCACACACACGTACATTTGTTTTACTTTGACACTATACCTATCAATACATGGTTTAAATGTGAGACAGATAAAGGCTTCAACTCACCAAACGCTGATGCTCAAAAACATCTACAGGGATACAGCTTCGGGGACTGCAGAGTTACACCTCTCCACTGTGCTGCACTGACTCACAGTGAAGAAGCTACAACAAAGTCTGCCGAGCTTCAAAACTGTCTCGTTGTACGGTTTAGTTCGCTCAGTCATAACCTCAACCAGACTTCTGATTCAGTCTGTTTTTATGAACACAAATGACTGGCATCAGAGAGAAGGCCATGTGGTGGAAACATGTTTACAGCGTTGCAGCCGCCTGACTATGAGGTGCAATGTCAGGGCAAAATAAAAGATCAGAGAGGTGAGTCTGAGTTTTAAGACATGGGTAAATATTTAGAAAGCATCCTTTTTACAGGCTTAACAAAAAGATATTGAGACTAAGAAATAGGAATATAGGGGTTAATATTGATTGAGAAAACAGATAGTAGAGGACGTTTCAGTGATCAAATGGGGCCTGGGCAGGGCAGGAAAGGTTATTTAAAGTCACAGCTAGAGCAACAGCTCCCCCTGGGGCACAGTTCTGAAAATACATAAGCCCTTATTAGATTTGACACAATTACTACCAAGAAACAGTGTTTTTTTTTCTTGGACGTCTTGTAATGAAGTAAGATATATACTCAGCTGCAAAAAAAAATTCAGAATGACAGATATTTCATGATACATTTGTCTTTAACAAACTATACTGGTAAAACTTCAACATAATCAGACTACCCAATTTCATGCTCGCAGGTTTACCAAGGACCTCCACATAAATTTCTCCTCTCACTCCTCCCTGTCTCCCACACTCACTCTGCTTTCACCTCAGCACTTTTATGTGTTTACCAACCTCCCTTTTAAAAACAGCCATTAAACACCCACCTTTGAGTAAGACCTTAATGCAGAGGGAAAAGAATTCGCCCTGTGATTCATTACTGGCTCTTGATCCTTTAACACCTCATAAGTGCTCACAACTTACTTTACACAAGCATGAACACAAGCATGAACACATGCGCTGGCCTGTGCCTCAAACACACATTCTTATCTTGTACGTGTGCTTGGTGCTCCTAGACGATTATTTTTCCATCCATGGATGCTAGCACAGCTGTCTTGGCAGGGGCAAACATGCATTTATTATGGATCGACTTTTTCTTGAATCGAAGGTAAGGGCTGGACATCATCTCTCTCTGCCAACCTGGACGGAGGCCCCCATTCAGAGACAAAAAGGAAGATAATGTCAGTGCAGTGCTGTGACTTGTGTGTCAGAAATCTCGATTGAAGTGGTTTAAATATCAGCAAAAATACAGTGATGCCAACAACAGACCATAACACGGACATGGCTGCATACACTGCCCAGTGAAAAAAAAACAAAAAAACTACAGGACACATGTTGCCAGAAGCCAAAAGCCTCAAACCAAAGCTGATGAGCATAACCACCATCCTGCTTACAGGAAATACTACTTTAACTACACCCTGTTTAAATTACAGCATACTTACAAAAACTGACCATGTTGAGTTGTTTCATAACAAAATGATACACTTACTGAATGAATGCTTTCCCTTGTTGACAATGTCTGGACAAACTTGACCGTCTAAAACACTGTAACTGCTACGCTAACAATAACGAAAGCTTTCTCTTTCGGCTCGCACTTTCCTACAAGAACATTTGTACCATTTCTCTCTTCATTAGTCCACAGCAGTATGTGGAAATGTAAGACAACCAAAGGGCTTCATGCATTAGATGTCAACCTCCTTCTCTCCCACTATAGACAATACACAAGGTGGACCTAGCCTCGTGCTTTAAGATTGAACCATGTGAAAGTGACTTTAACATGTATTCTTACTAATGGCCAGCAGGGGAATGCTCTACTTGTTGCAAAAAGAATAAGAACATTTTACTAATGAGTTTACGGTCCAAATCGCTTAGTTCAAGTCCTCTTTGTTACCACGTGTGGCTATATTCGTAAAATATTGTTCCATTTTGAGTAACTTGACAATAAAGCAGAGTATGTTTTGGGGAAAAGAATACCTTGAAAAGTAGCTACTTTGGTAGCCTCAGTCTCAACTAAATAAAAGAGGTAAAATGCACATCAACCCTGCTGTCCAAATATGGAAACATCTGGAACCAAAAGACCAAGATAGCATCTGTCAAAATGCCAAACTAGATACTTCAGAAGAAGGTTTTTAAAAACCAATGACTAACATAAGGACGGCTGCATCTGCTCCATTATACAGTCTATGTTTTATACTGGCTTGAATACCATAAATCTAAAACATTAAACAAAATGAGCTGTAGTGGCATAAGAGATATGTACAGCTGAGTCAAACATATCTTTTAAAATAAACATTAGCAAAGACTTGCTTGAATATGAGGTGTTATCAAGTACGTATTTAACATAAATCCTGACAAAAAAATTGGCACATTTTTCAATATTTTCCTTCCTACAATTCTTCATTAATAAATGTGTTACGTGCCAACCCTTGTTTTGAAAGAGGGACCCCCTCATAACAGTGCTCTACAGCGCCACAATTAATTACATCCACAATCGTCCTCCATATATCACCTGCCCTCGGTTTTGTAACATTAGACAGTGTAGGTGTGTGCACGGGACTGTGCATGTGTGTATGTCTGAGGTCTCTTACATGCTTCATGCTGGTGGTGATGTGATTTGTGACGCCTATGTGGTCGACCAGGGGGTTGGAGGAGGGGTTCGTGGAGGGTCGGGACTTCTTAGCAACAGATACTGAGTGTGAGAAAGTCCTGATGCCGAGTGCTCACTGCAGCTGATATGACTCCTGTGGGACTTACCCTCCACTGAGGTCATCCCCTCACTCTCCAACACTCGTACATCACTGCTGACATCACCAACACTGCACGCCAAGCCGTTTCCATGGGCAACACAAATAAGAAAAAGCATATGTGTGTGTGGACGCATGATGTTATGAGTGATCATGAAAATGTATAAGTGTAAGTGACACAGTATAGTCCATGAATCCTAAAATTTAACCATCCGTAAAAAATTTTTTATTAACTCTCTACCATAAAGCTGCTTGTGTTCTGTGTTTGAATTACAAATGTACACAACAAAACACATTCATAATTAAAAGCAAACATGAAATGGATAAAACCTGGAAATGTAGGCTGACAGTAAAGCAGATTAACCTCCAAGGTGCTAATCACTGTGTTTGATGTGTGTCTGTGTGTTGATATGTTACAGTACATGTGTGTACGCCTACGCCCTTTCCTTTCCTGTGCCCCCCCCTGCTGTGCCTGTCAATGCTTGGTATCCAGGGAAGAGGGGCGGCAGTGCCAGCAGTAATCACAGCTCTTTGTATCCACACACACACACACAGTCGCGTTATAATTCTGAATGTTCTTTTTTTTTCCATGAATAACCACTGTAATCCTCTCATACCAATATTATGTTTAACCTGTGCCACGCTCAAAACTGGGGTTTTGCAGGAGATTAATGCAGAAGCCATAGCTGGCCTGTTGACTTGTCACAGAATACTGAGAAGTAAACCACAGTCTGGTGGAATGGGGGTGGGGGTGATCCTGAAGAGAGCAATGATCTGTGATTACTGGATGTGTTATTACACGAGACCAAAAGCCCATTTGCATTAAACAAAAACCATCAACAACCTGTTTTGTTCAGTAAGTATTTACCACACTGCAATGCTGGACATCATCCATTTAAAAACATGCAACATATATCTTTAAAAAAGGTGTATGGATTTCACACATATAAAATATCCTTTGCAAAAGAAAAAAAAACAATTGTTTCAAACCCATCAAAAACAAAATAGCAGATAACAGGCAATGACAACACTATTTTAGGTGCCATTTGCACACCCACACACTCCACACATTTCTCTGCAAAAAAAAAATAACACCATCCCGCTCATTGTCGTCTGCAAAACGGAATTCAAGAACATTCGATTTGTCAGAAAAGTTTTCCCTGCCTGGAGAGGAAAGTCAAAGTTTACCTCCATGCTCATACTTTCACGTCTTGCCTTGGTTCCAAGACTCACATTTTGCGTGCAGTCCAGTTAAAAGAAGAGCATTATTTTGACAAGTTGCCTTTGGTTTACCATCTGGGTGAAGCTGAATGATTTATGTCCATCAGCTTGTTCTGACATATGAAATGTTTTGGATTGTTCATGTGCAGCTGGACCCCAAATATGTCTTAGCTTTGTCTAACAAGGGAATTCCTCTCTGTAATGGGAACCAACCGTACTTTACTGATTATGAGCCAAGAGGCAGAAATCACATGAAAGCTGGACATGGTTAACCTTCAGAGAGGATATTAATGGTACTGCAAGAACATAACAGCTGACAACAAAGACCTAACAAGTCTTGTACATGTCCATGTTCTGCACATATGATGAAGCACACGTCTGTATTTCTCAGTGTGAATGCCTTGAGTATTTTTTTTGTTGTTGCACTGATCAGAGCCTCTCATTTGTGCTGCAATGTGTCCTTGTTCAGTGCAGCCAGGAACTGACTTTGACAACTCTCCAATTCAAGGCAATGGAGATCTGTGTGTGTGTCAGTTTGAGAGGCATCGGCATGTGTGCTGAGATAAGAGCAGAAACATAAAAAGAGTGGGTCAGGGATCAAAACCAGAGACAGAGAAGCTTAAGGTGCTGCTCTCATCTCAGATTCATCCGTCTGGAAAGAAAGAAGGCGAGACGAATGACGAAAGTAAGAAGAAAGGAGAAAGATGGGAGGATCAGTAAATTCCAGCTGGAGTTTCAGCTTACATAGTGAGAAGCTGACATTGGTTATTTATATATATTAAGGCTTAATATAAGTAAATGTTACAAAGAAGAATCCCCTCCCCTTTTATGCAACTATGTGAATTTGTCCGATCACTGTTGTCTGATACTTCACTAGATTCACTTCTTTGCAAATTTTGTTGAAACAAGCCTCAAAATATTGCAAGTTAGTTAAAGATTTTTCATCAAAAGCTGCAGAAAAATGTGGCATTTTGAGGTCACAACAACCCGAAAAAAATGCCTGTTGAAATATCAGCACGACTCACAAATACCAAAACATGTTGCAACGTAAACTTTAAGTCATGAATGTGTCTGAATGCCAACAAAAAACATCCATATGCTTAACCCAACTTTAACTATTTACGTTTTATACTTCACATTATCATGCATGATGCACTTTTTGATTGACATCTTACAAACTGTTTATTGTAAAGGTCTAAATGACCTTTAGGCTTGTGTATGCTCACATGTATTTCCATTCATACATTCATGTTGTCCCTCAGTGGTGCTTTTGTTCTACATCTACTTTACAATGTTGTTGCTCATTGCTTTGACATCACTGCTGAGTGAACGTTATTACGCAGGCAAAACAAACTAGAGCTTTGTTACGAACAAGAACACATTTCACACCGCATTTGTTAGCATGCACACATTCTGTGAGGTACAGTGCCAAATGACACCATCTCATTGGCTGCAGGGCTCGATCTGCCCAGTGACATATACTGATGTAATGTAAGACATACTGACAGGGCTGATGTCACACCAGTAATAAGACTTCCATAGTACTGGGATGACCTGGTTTGAAATGGGGCAACTGTCTTGATGCATCACTTTTATGTTACTCTATGAAATGTTTTATATCGGACAACAGACTCGTATAAAAAAAATACAATATGCAAGACATTTGCAAAAGAAGTAACAGCTGACGTTGATGTCAGGTCACATTGAGACTGTAAACCAACTGGTTGACCAGTGCAGTAGTGACTTCAGACACACCCAAGCCACCTGCATTTTGTAACATCATCGCTGCTCTCCCATAAATCAAACATTCAAGCTTTTAAGAGCGAGAAATGAACTGAAAAGTAGCGGTATATAGCCCGACACAGAACAGCTGCACTGACAGAGGGAGACGACTGAAAAACACATGCACATATGGCAGAAAATGCAAAGTCAAATAATTCTTGGGAGGCCGAGGAGGAAATGAATGCTGGTGTTTTATCACTGTCCAATCACTGTCACCAAAGCAAACTCAAACGTGCTGCTGGAAAAACCGCAGGAGCAGATGTGAGAGAGACTTTTTACCCCTTTATATAAGAGCATCCATGCTGCAACGCTAATGATGTCAACACACACCTGTTGCCATGGCGCTTGGCCCTGCCCTGGTGCAGATAAACATGCACAGAAAGTGGTTGCCCAGCTTTGGCAGAACATTGCAACAGCAGCTGGCATCTGCAGTTTCGTCTGGCGGAGATAATGAAAAAGCATGGAGAAGTGAGTCCGAGCTATAGCCGAGTGATTCTCTTTTAAAAGTGGAGCTTTTCATTACGGGGCCTCGACTTCAGGGAGTCTCATCAGAGTCCGGCCACGGGCTGACACTCTCTGATGAGCTCAGGGCTGCAGGAAGAGTAAAGAGACTGACAGAGAACAGGAGTTGCTTTGACAGCTCCAGCCTTGAGCAAAAATTCCTGTTGAAAAGTTGAAACGCTTAGGCCAAAGCATCTCCACAGAAGAACTCTCTTTTTCTGAGCTAAATACCACCGCGGCATGAGAGTCAGTTTATTGTTAATAATGTTTGCTTCACTGCAATTATACTTAAACAGGTCTTAGTCTCTGCAAGGGTGTGGGTGCTTCCCATCTGTGTGTGTGTGTGCAGTATTCTTGTTTCCTCTCATACATCTGGCTTACAATGACTTTGTAAGGTTTGGTCTTCCTGGATTTAAGGAAGTCTATCAGAGTGAACTCTGGTCTTTGTAAACTCCCCTTCCTTACATTTATTTCCCCCCTCTCTCTCTCTGCTTCCCCCCCAAAAAAACATGCCTGCTTCCTCCCTCCATCCGCTCCCTTGTTCCTTGTCAGCTGGTGGGGAGATCCAGATGTGGAGGGGGACTTGGACAGGAAAGGGAGAGAAAAAGGGGGGAAAAAAAGAGTAAGAAAGGGGGGAGAGAGAGAGAGAGAGAGAGACAGAAAGAGAGAGAAATCCACATCCCCCTGACAGACAGACTTCATTGTCCAAGACCTTTTGGACAAGCCCTTGCACACATACACACAAACAATTCTGTGCACCAAACAATAGAGTCCCTCTAGACAACAAGGCCCGATTGTGTATGTGTGTATTCGTGTCTCTATTTGTGTGTGCTCATCATGGCGACAAAGCAAATCAATGAACAACCTCTTGCAGGAGATTTGGTGTTGATATTTTGCCAGCTTATTTACTAGGGGGGGGGGGGGGGGTGTCTTGGCCAGACGTGAGGCTGTTGTTCTCAACAATCGATAAGAACCTGAGCAAGTGATGGCTCAAGGTAGCAAGAGCGTCAGCGTCTTTACTTTCTCCTTCTTTCTCTCTGTCTTTGCTTTATTACCACATTTATAAGAATACGAGAGCAATGCTTTTTGTTTGATTGACACTCAGTCATCAAATGGAAGAGGGCAGACAGGCAATGGAAGAGAATGACTTCAGCACAATGGCAAACACATGTACACTACACACACCCACACACAGCATGGAGCCATGTGTATAACGTTAATAGAGTGAGTCAGCAAAAAGAGAGTCAGTCAGTCAGAAACAAGGCGAGAGTTGGAAACTTTCTCACTGCCAGTGTTACAACTTTTTCTGTAGCCTACAAAAGATTCTCTCAGCTCTTGTTACAGCCCGGCAACATCACTCGTTTCAAAACTCCATATTTACAAGAGCAAGGGACTAAAATGAAGAAAAATCTGTTTCAGAACAAACAAATGACTGAGACAATTCTTCTTCCCTCCTGACAAAAGCCCACCAAAAGCAAGTTTGTACTCACCGCGAGGCAGCTCAAAACTTTCCTGTAAGTCAGTCTTTTCCAGCAGCGCCAACACAAACTAAACTCTCTGAGAATGGGAGCAACAAGTAGTGTACAGTGGAGAACAATGCATGTCCGCCAGAGCGTAAGCAGCGGAGACACAGAGAGGGCCAGTCATCGGGCTGCTGCTCACATGGGACGAGGAGGGGAGAGGAGGGGAAGGAAAGGAAAGGAATCGAGAGGAGAGGAGGGAGGGTGAACTAGAGGAGAGGCTACAGTAACGAGGGAGGGATTTTATCCTTTTCGCTCAACATGTCTTGCTCTTTTTCTCCCATCTTTCAGCACACACAAGCACACATTTCAAGCTGGTTTCAAAACTCACTTTCCTTTTGCCGTACAATTTCTTGTCTCTTTTGTTTTGCACCTCTTTTTTTTTTCTTCTTCTTACTCCCATGAGTTTAAAAGGTTCAGTTTGTAAAAGACAAACCAAAGTGGTATAAATGTGTAAAAAACAGATCAAAGATAAACTATAGCCTCAAACATAAGATACCAGATAAACTGTAAACAAATAAACACAAGATAGATAAAGCATTCAAAAGTAAAGCACCAGATAAAATACACCAAGGGGGAAAAAAAGAGGCACAAACACACAACGGAGATGTTTAGTCACTTACACAAACTGACCCAGCTGGCTGCAAGAGGCAGCACAATCTCCTATTGACTCATTTGTCTGCAACAGTCTTACATGCAATCATAGCAACAGAGCAGAAAATTACAGGCCTACTCAGGTTTTGGATCTCTCTCTGATGTCACCCGTTTTTTTTTCTGCCTTTTCGCTCAAAGGCCCTAATTCACCAGTGGCCCAGATACCACACTGAACCGGGGATAAAAAAAAAAAAAAAAAGGAAGAAAAACAAGAAACGAGTCAGAGAGAAAGAGTAACCTGATACAGCTAAAAGCAACAATTATTTGAATGAGTCACTCAGCAGTGAGGTTTGGAGGTTTTTTCGTTTTTTTGGATGTTAAATCAGGAGAAGAAGAAGAAGAAGAAGAAGAAGAAGAGCGGGGAAAAGCATCCCATTTTGGAACCCTGCTTCTTCTGAAGACTCCCTGAGGTCATGGGAGAGGAGGAGAAAGGAGACATGAGTGGGGAAAAGGGAAAATAAGCACTAGAGGGGAATGGAGGGGCAAGTAAGTACGGACATAGGCTTAGAGAGGAAACTTCTTCCACCCTCCAGGATACAGGGAGTCAGTCTTGCTGACAGAACCTAAAAAACATTGGGTACAGCATTCTGCCAGACTCGTGGGTGACGGTGAGCAGACACTGACAAACTGTGGCAAATAGGAAACAGATCATTGACATTACACATGGGACAAAAACCATGAGAAACTCAACATGATGTGCAGACTCAGTTTGAACTTAAGTACAAATTGGCAAGACTTGATTTGGGTTTTCTTCTAATTTCCATTGAAGCCAGAGACTGTTGCAGATTACAAAACTTAAAGACAAAATGCATACTTTTATGGCCATATTTTAGGTATGTTTTCTCATTTCATTGGCAAAACGTATATTTGCTGCAACTGTGGCTTACAAATTGCAGGAAAAAGGAAATCACTTAGATTACCTAGACCTTCATAGGAATAAGCAGAGTAACGTTTTGTCAGCTACAGGTAGCAAAACCAGGTTGAATGCAAACACTCGATCTATTTTATCAAACAATGAAGTCAAAGTCTGTATACAATGATTACAAAATGACTTGATCCAAAATGCAACCATAGCCCAAATAAAAGCACATAGAAGAATAATATGCACCGCTAAGGGTAACCCGTGCCTGATTAGAAAAACAAGCCTTGCACCAATGACAAAACACCTTGATGCAAATGAAGTTCTGATTAAACCTATTTGCATGGCACAAGAAATTACAAGATCATTTTACATACAAAACTAAACAGAGTCGTTTTTATGGTGATTACAGTACTGGTACCAATAATAGCACCAACACCAGTATCCGTAGGTGATACCAGTACCAATAGAGTATCTACAGTATATTGAACTCCCACAAGCCCTGGAATAGATTATGTGTTACATACAAGTGTGGATTCACCAATCAGGTGAATTATCATGTGAAGTCATCTAACAACGATATACGTGCTAGCAGAGAGAGTAATATCATTCAAAGCTGCCATGATGTGAGATTTTTTTGATTAACTGGTATGATTATGATACTTGGTATTGGCAGAGTCTTGGTATCAGAATCTATTTTGGTAAAATTAGTGGTATCAGAACATCTGTAGGTTAACATATCTCTGCTGTAAGATGCTATAAGGGCTACATGTAGCAGTGTTGAGGATGTATAGTTTGCAGTGTATTGAGATGCTTCTCTTAAAAAGCGTTGTCCTATAGCATAAACACATGTGATTTCAGCCCAGTGACCCTCAGCCCAACCTGTTTAACTCTTCTATAAACTAATGAGTTGACCTGCATCCTGTTTAGATCTGCCGTCACAACATTTAGAGAAGGAAGTATCGAAAGAAAGGTTTATCTAAACACACAGTGAAGGAGTTACAAAAAAAAAAAAAAAAAACGCCTAAGGAGACTCTCAAGGATGTGCAATGTGGCCAAAATATACAAACAGGCAGTATTCGGGTGTGTGTATGCACACATACTGATGAGGGAAGGGCAGAGAAAATGTGGTCAGCATTCTTTTCTCAAGTGACTGGAGAGGACGTATCCTGTGTATGAAGAAGAATATGTGTGTCTGCAGCCACTGATTGAAGAAGTCTCTGATTCTCCCTGTTAGAACATCTGGTCAGATATGTCAGTTGTAATTATGTTTGACTTTTCAAATTAGAAGAGCATTTATTACTGTAAATGAAACCCTCCAGCATTTACACATTATCTTATATAAACAGGAGTCAATTAAATGTCATTGAACCCAGACATACTAAAAGGCTAGATACAAAGAGTGTAGGCAGCCTGTTCTCAGGCCAACTGCCGCAGCTTGGACATTCGCCCAAGGCGTCAAAATGTGACACTAAAGGCAAAGATGAAAGTCCAACCAAGATGGAGGTCCAGTGCAATCGATGGTTCAAAGAAACAAAAGTCTTTCAGCTGGTGCAACACGGCTCAATTCCCTGGGAAGACGACTCTTTTTAAGATATGGAATGTATATCGATTACAAAACAAATGTATGTTAAGAAAGTCATGTGACCTCAGTGCTTACTAAAACCAAAACCATGACCTTTCCCGTAAACCAAGCAATACGTTTTGGTGCCTCATTTCAGTGTCTAAACCTTAAAAAACTGTATAAGGGTTTCAAACAGTTAAACACATGTTAATTAATGTTGCACATCAAAAAGTCATAAGAAATTAAATGTCTCTCAGAAACCTTCATTTGAAAGTCTTACTGGATATTGATGACTGATCGCAGCCAACTTATCTCCACTTAAAAATAAACATCTAAACTAAAGTTTTAAAGTTATTGTTGCTAACTTGACCACAGAACCCTGGAAATTCAAATGAGTAAATACATAAACAGACAACTTTGACCTGTTGGTAACTTTACACAAAAAGCAGTGGGCTATAATTTCTGTCAATACATAAAGAGGCAGACACATGAAACGTTTATCACAGTCATCTATGTAGTAAGGTGATTTCTGTATGGCAGGTAAAGAAACATCAATGTCAATCTACTGGTGGAGGCCAATAATGCCGCTGAAATGGTTTTCCATGCATGATTCCAACCCCCTCATAAGAAGGGATGATAGTAACCAAGACAGCTACATGTACAGTCTACTTTGTATAACTATGGCTTAAAATGTTCTTTAACAATTGATTCTAAAGACAAGAGCTTTTTCTACAAGTCACAATACCTCACCTCACAAAATACGTTGTTCTCTGTCATTACATCATTGCAGTACTGTGTTACGTTAGATAATTAAGCTTTTATAGTGCACATAATATCTCATGTGAATCTTTTTGTTGTTGTTCTGCTATACAGCTCTCTTGTTCTCGCTTTTAATACACAAACACACACACTAACACACAAAGGGCTTCTGAGAAAAAACTCATCAAAAGCCTCAGAATCAATTAGCAGAATGTAAATAGGCCATTCAATTACTTTTAGCGCTGAGCACCGTCCTTGTTCCTCCTGAGGCAAACAATCAAGCCGGAGACACAAATTAACACCGAACAAGAGTACTTGTCTAAAGTCTGATCACACACTCACCACAGACTGGAGCACCAGGGCAGGGAGTGTGCGTGCATGAGAGTGTGGGTGTATGTTCTGCCAACAATCCTTTTTATCCGATGTGCCCAAAAAAATGTTTTCTCTCTCTTTTCGTTGTTTTTTTTGGGGGGGGGATGATAAAGTGATGGACACATGTTATTTGTGAGACAAAGTACTCGCACCATAGTACTGCACTTCCCATATCACGAGTCCATTTTTAACAACCCTCTCAGACCCTCCCAGTGTAAGATGACAGGCCAGCCAGCTTATTTAGCGACCACAGACTGTTTCAGAATACTGATATAGATATATTCAAAAAAGCTGTCCTCAACCATACGCACATGGGACAAGTCTCCCTTCACCATCTGCTAGCTGAGAGTGTGTAATGACTCTGAACCCAGAGAAAAGGAGAGAGATACTGTAGAGGACATGGGGAGCTCCAGAGCTTTTCAGAGACAAAAAAAGAGAAAGAATATCACACTAAATTCTGTCTAAATGCCTATGCACACGCACACCTGCCAGAGTTTGTTCATAAATGCATCAAAGGATTTTTTTTTTTTTTGACAGCTAAACCGCGCCTGACAAAATTCAAAAGCATTCATGAATTTTAAGCAAGTGTCGGCTAAGGAACTTAGCAGCAGCAGCATCACATTTAAAGCAATTTATATGCAAATGTGTAACAAGTGGCAGCACACAGAAGGACTGGAGAAGAATTAGTGCTCGCTCATTGACTTAACTGACCTGCTACACTAATATGGACTCCCATTAATGAGCTAGCAGACACAAACACACATCCCTCATGTATAGGACGAGAGCAAACAAAACACTTAATGACATTGTTTTTGTTATATTTCATTTTTTTCCTGCTTGGTCAAAGAGGTGATCTCATTGACCCCATTGAAATATTTTAAGCATCAAACCACTAGATGGCAGTATACATCTGGTATTACCTACACACACATAAACACACACACACACATACTACACTGGTTGGCATGCCAGAATGGGGAGTGAACGTGATGAAAGACCACAGTAGAAAGCAGACAACCAGACTCAACCGCAGAACACGTAGGCTTGAGGGTTAGACACAAACAGTCCAAGGCTTTTTTTCCCTCTCACACTCTATCACTACACACACCACAATGATAAAGTTCACATCTCCAAAAGCCTGAGCCGACATGCATGTGACCATAAAAAAAGCAGAGGCTATTTTTTGCCCATCAAGGCCAGTAGATCAGCCTGGTGGTTGTTCTTCTTCTTCTTCTTGAGTGGCATCAGAGAGCTTGGCTATAAAAATGAAATGCACAACCACTCTGCTTTCCATATTGGTATCAGCGCTGCAGGCAGCGTGGGGGGGGGGGGGGGCTGCTTGTGTGTTGATGAAGAGAGACAGGCGAGCTGGAGGAAGCAGTACTCCATTAGATTAAGCCTGGAGGGTCGAGGAGCCACAGCGCCATGGGCACACAGCGTCAAGTGGTACAGAACTTTTCTATCACGCAGCAGAGGTTTGAATCATTTCTCGACAAAGGTTACGAGTCGCTTTTGGGGAGTTCAAAGCCAACTTGTATGGAGAGATTTAATCATTACGTCATTGCTTTTCCCTTCCTTGTATTATATCACACAGGAGGAAAACACTGGATATATATCGCATGTGGTACTTCTTTTATATAAGCAGTATTAGCTCAATTTAGCTAATGCTAATACTGCGTTATAAGGTTTAGAAACAATTGAGCTAACTCAGCTAATTGCTTGCAGCTAAATAAAGGCATGTTTGTTGGTCTGTGGGTATCTACAAAAACAAATTCTTAAATTTCCTCAAAACCTTACAATCTAATTTAATTCGGGACACCAAAACCATGAATTCCAGACTATTATGTGTACTGAGGGTTAGCATGGATGTACTAGGTACTCTTTTTATAACTTATACTTTGGATCCATTACAATTTCAAGTTTTTTTTGCCATTCAGCCTTGGTCTTTCAGAGACAAACCTTTTTTATGATGGTAAGAGTTCTGAATTCACCCTTGGCAATGTCACCAGTTTCACCTCATAAACCAGGCGATTTAAGGGCACTCTCATCTACAGTAAATCACAGGACTCTTCCATTCATGTGTACTCTATGCTATAAATCTTCATTGCAGTAATCCTCCTTCTTTTTCTGTTGTCTCTCACTCTACCTCGCCGCTCAAATCACAGGTCTGGGGCCAACCAGCAGAACCAGCAGCAGTTGAAATTCAGTAGGAGAGCTGATGATTGCCTGTGATTACAGTCGGCATCCTCTCCTCCCCCGGACCATCTCCTCTGGGCTCATCTGGCCTGGCCTGGCAGAGTTAACGCTCTCCACACTGTAGAGTCATTAACTAGAGAGAGAGCGAGCGAGGAAAGGCTCACTTGGGGGAGGCACTGACACGTTTCCTTCACCTTGACATTGCCTGGAGGTTACACCATTCATTCGGCAGTATAGAGTACAGCTCTGGGAGGTGAGAGTCATGTGAATCAAGGGGGGGGGGGGGGGGGGGGTTTCTGATACATAAAGGGTCTCTCTGTGTGAGGTAGTCTTATTCCCCGGGCACTTGATGCTCCGTGCGCTCTGAACTGTTGGAATGTGTGTCGATGAAAGACGTCTGGGGGTATCTGTGTGTGTGAAAGACGAAGAGGGAGGCTGCAAATCTATGTGGATTTATGAGTCGATATGTGCACATGAGTGAGCGTGGTCAGTTTACAGAAAAAGTGTGGAAAGTGTGAGTATTGGCAGCTAAGACACACACTTGTCTAAGCCTTACCTCGTGTCCTTACACACCTGACTATTGTTTATTTGAGCATTCACACATGTTAGATATAGCTGTTCACCATTGTCTGTCAAACACTGACTGCCAGCTGAATAGCAGCCTTCCAGGATTGTGCAGACTTTTTCTGTGATTGATGCTGCAAAAATTGCTTGTTTTTGTAACGCAAATTGTGATGGTTTGCAGATTATATCTGGCATGTAACACACTAATCCTCGACTGTAAGCAGCTGAAACAAATGTTATTTTAAAAAGTCGTCCATTTGGTTAGACGTGCTGTTTGTCCTCTAACTGTGTCAACATGCCCAATAAAATGTACAATTTTATCAAATCAAAACAGATGACTTATAATAACAATTCCCACGTTCAGTGTGAATTAATAAAGAAATTAAAGAAAACTTCACACTAGGTTGTAAACATGTTTCTTCCTGCTTTTGAATCGGGCTTTCCAATGTGGGACCAAATGGCCTCAAGTGGACATGGGAGGTACCTATGTTTTTTGCACTTCTACATTGGCTTCATTCTTTAACATTGGTTGGTGAGAAAAGTAAGAAATGTCCTTGAGTCATGAGGTATTAGAGATTTATATGTAAGACAATGATATGGAATTCATTATATCGGGTATAAGAGCCTGCTGGGAGTGATTTGCTAGTCACTTGTAGCCTCGCTCTACAGTTGTTTTAACAGCCTGTCAGTCAAAATATCAAGGGATGATCGACAGCTGCCTGTGGCTCTAGTAGACGTGTCGGCGGAATTAACCCCTTGCTGCCCTCAATGAGGCTTGCAATCCTCCAACCTCTCTCCCCATCCATCCATCCCTCCCTCCCTCCATCCCTCCCTCCCTCTCTCCCTCGGGGGTGTTTAGGTAGGGTAATATAGAGCTGCCATCGTGAGCGGCTGGTCCTGACGTGTGCTTTACCTCGGCTCTCTCTCGGGGATTGGAAGCCAGCCAGCCATGTGTAATTAAAAGTGCATAAAGACAGATCAAGCTCTCTGCCGCTCTTTGTATTCAAGAAAGCCTCCGGGCTGAATTCAGCCTGTGTCCTGCTCCGTCAAGCTCCAGAGAACTCATTTATTAAAACGCTCAATACCTTTATCTTTGATCGTGATGAGCATAATGAAAAATTGACATTTCTCTACAGGATTTAGACAATGTTTTGTCTAAAGTTTTTTTTAAGATTCATTAATATTACCTTCAAATATTTTCATTGTAGGCTGAAATTGATTTATTACATGTTTAGATGTATTCTAATAATCATTTTTAAATAAGCATTTATTTGTTTTAATGTAAAAACAAACAAACAAATAAAATAAGGGGAATGTAGACTTGTTTGCTCTTATCCTTATTTATTTATTTATACTCCTTCTACTGAATGTTACATCTGGAAGGGGGATTCCCTGACCCTGCCTAAAGTTTACTCAGCAGTTGTAGGTCAAATTGAGTCTGGTACGCAGTCTTTCTCTCAATTTTTTGCAGGTTTCAATTTCAATTCCACAGCTTTTCATCTTGTGGGACTATTGTGGCCGAGCAGGCCGTACAAAATCGAGCCTGTCAGGTCACAATTCATCACTCAGTCACTTCAGTGACTCACTTTGCACGGCTATTTCTCCTCACCTGTGCCTGTTTCTTGTCCTTTGATAAATCCAAAAGGTTGTAGTCGAGCACATGTGTGAAACCTGAGTCCTTTCAATTCCAAACTACAAATATTGCATTCAGAATCCATCTTTCTCTTTGTTTTACAACATGACTAATCAATTTCTCTAATTGAAAGTGGATGTGTAAAACCGCTTTGCAAAAAAAGTCATCTAAATGTTGCTACCAGTAGACATATATTTAATTTCCAAGGGCTGCCATGTAACTAAATTAACATTGTACTGTTCAAGGTTGTGCGGAATTCTGATGAACCAAAAAAACGCTCCCACTCTGGTTCATTTGGCACTCATGCTGTATGCAAAGACGCGACGAATGCATCTTGGCATGCCGCGCAGATCCCTTTGCCAGTCAGTGATTGTGCTATAATCTTAGCTTGCCTCTGTCTCAAATTAGTAATTTAGGTACTCTTCACGTGAGCCGAGGAGGCATGCTGTTTTATCTACCGAACCCTTTTCATATCAGAAGGGGTAAAATGAGAGTTCAAAACTTCAATTCTCACCTCCTCTGACAGGCTGTATTCTTGTCATAAATCAGATTATTTTACACCCATGGTGAGCAAACGTCAAAGTGATCAACAATTCTCCGGCAGCTGCTGGAAGAAATACGGGGAGGAGCAGGAGACGATCAAACTGCTGCGGAGTGACTACATAGAAGAAGGATGTAAGAGGTAAGATGGAGTTCATCTTTGAACCGTTGCTGACTTTGGTTGTAAAATTCTCCTCCAATGTTGGCAGTGATTTACATGAACTATCTGTACCCTCAAGGCTTTCCCAGCAAAGAGAGTGCACAGGCTGAGAGAAAAAGAAGTGTATTAAATAACCAGAGTTAGACCACAGTTAATGATGTGTTGTATATTTTGCAGGCTCTGTGATTGGACATTAGTAGAGTCTCTGCATTTGGAAGGTATGGTGGTTTAGGCTGCAGTGGAACGTAGCGATGATGGTTGTTGAGGTTTATTTTGGGGTGGCTGACATTTTGTTTTCTGCCAATGGACTGAAACTCAATTGATGGGAAAAAATACAAAGAAATGACTCCAAAAGGTTCCTGGAAAACTATTGATTCCTCATGTTTTATGGTTTGAACTTACATAATGAATTGTGGTTAATATAAATGCAGCAGTTGAAATGATTGTGGGGAAAGAGCCTCGCATTAAGTCATTCAGTTGGTAGCTGTTTTTCGAAAAAGGAGCCTTCAGGAGATAAATAAGAATTTATAAATGGCTGTTTGTCTCACTAGCTGCAAATGGCTTTCTATTTTTCAAAACAAAATCGAAGGATATCAACCCAAGGATGTGTAATCAATGTATATTTATGAGTGTAATGTGATAGCCATTTAAGATAATCAATATTTACCGCTTCACTGATAACCAAGGCTGCATGTTTATGGCAGCTAAGCCATGCCCTTGAGGCTCTATTGGGAGGTTTGTGTCCTCATACATCACCGCACATGCACAGACTTGCGTATATGCAGCCTAAACACACCTACACACACTACGTGTGATAGTCCCAGCAGGTCAGAGACCCCATTACCGCGACAGGTTCCAATCTTGTCCAATTGTGGCCAGCATGGGCTCACAGACAAAGACAAGGCATGGGGTTACACTCACAGAACATGGGAATTAAGGATTCAGGACTGCAGAGGGAGGATTGGAAAGAAAAGGGGGAGAGATTTGTGTTTTATGAGTGTGAAGAGGGTTTGCTTGAAGATATGTGATGCGGCAAATAGTGTGAGCTGGTGGATCTTTATTTACACACACCTACACACACAGAAGAAGCATTGAGGTGCAGGTTTTCTAGAGGAGAGAGTACTTTCACTAGTGACAAAGTAAGTTCTGCCGGAGAAAATGTACAGCAGTGTGTGTCTGAACGTTCTATGTGTGAGCATGAAGCTTTTTAATTAACATAACACCAAATCTTAACAAACGTGGTCTCATCACACGGTAAACAGACGTGCCCAAGTGCTCATCAGCACTCCCATTTACATACCACCGGAGTAGACGCGGGAGCAATTTGGGTTTTTCAGTGTCTTACCCACGGACACTTCATCTTGTGACTGCAGGAGCTGGGGATCCGACCCCAAACCTTCTGGTTTGAGAGACGACGAACTCTACCAATGAGACTCAACCGCCATGTAGAAAGGTCTACACCGTACTCTGTGGAATATTATTCTCAGGGACCCAACTTTAATAAAACATGAGCAACCACTTGGCAACAGTGACAGGAAACATTTCATTTGGAGAGGCAGAATTCTCAAGCAGAACCAGCCACATACTGTAGGGTGAACGGCCATCAAAGAAGCCTTGAAAGTGGAATAAAAAGGGAGACAGAATGAGAGAAAAGAATGGAGACAGTCAAACAAAAAGACAGAGACAGACAGACATAGACACAAGAGATAATAAAATCTATTAGTAGCAATGTCAACCTCACCCTCAGCTGTTGATTATAAGCCATCTTTGAAAATCACCAATGAATTACCTTTTTTCTAAAAAAGGAATGAGGCCTTGTGGGCGAAACTGCATTGTATTAGTGTAATTACACGCAACCCTGGGGGCCCTGAAAAGGCTTTGCTGTCAGCTGGCCTCTCTGTGAAATATGGACACCTATCCTGAGCCCTTCTCCTCTCTCGCTCCATCTCAGTTCCCCTTGGCTGCCTTTAATTACAGATAGAAGGATAATGGAACAGCAGCAGGTCTGACCTGCCAGGAAAGGTGGAAATAAGAGCGACCAGTGGTGGTCAAAGGAGCCAGTAGGGTGTGGGGACTAGAAATAACCCTTTTCCTGGTGAGCAAGTATGGGCAGTCTGGGCACAGTGCATGTTGTGTACCCCCCTACCCACTATAGAGACTTATCAAAAAATGATTGATTGCTGTGTCTTTGGAAGAGATGGATGCATGCTGCGGACCCCGTGGGCAAGGTAACAAAAACAATGCACAATGTTTTTCACTGCTAGCAAAGCCTGGCAAATTTTGTGAGAGGACTTTAGGTAAATGCGAGGCTGAAAATGAATCAACACCAGACGTCACAAATTTGGACGTTTCATGTTACAGTATCACTTTTCATTTTGTTTGCAGTCACACACTGAACTGCTATTCTGCACTTTTTGCAGCCAATGTTTCAGATACATTCTAAAAATATGGAAATTTCATAGCAAAGGCCGTGACTGAGAGTGTGATCCATATATGATTTCTGTATATGTTGATGTATAGTGAGGTACTGTATGGGGAGCTTGGAAATATTCTTATCTACCAAAGGGGGGGGGACCACTGCATTAGCTGGAGAGTAAATTTGTAGCATTTATGCTTCTACTGTTGTATTGTGTAAAATAATATCAGCTTTCAGCCAATAACTAGCTAGCAGTTATGTAAGCCAATTGGCTAATGTTAGATATTGTCTGACAGATAAGTTATAAAATGTTTATTTAACTTGAAGTCTGGCTGGACGCCATTCCGGATATTCACTGTTTATTGTCTTTTCAGATGCTGATCAATCTACAAACAGTGAATGTTGTGATTTTCAGACAACCCACATTTATATGACTTACAACACTGAACACAGCAGCCAACTATCACAACAGCATTTGAGTTTCCGACTCTGAACATGACGGCTAAAAAATGCCCACTGTGTCAATTTAGTCGGTGGGAAGAGATGAGACCCTTGGCTCGACATTATTCAAAGGGAATGAGGCGTAACAGGTGAGAGGGTGAAATAATTCTAAGACAGTGTAACCCCCTCTGTTCTTGTTATGCCTCGCATTGTTTCTGTGTGGTCTTTTCCTCTGGTTTTCTCAAGGTTAATTGATGAGAAAGAAAAGGAACGTGGGGCTGGGGGTTTTGTGGTGTTTGCTGGAATGTTTCATAACCAGCCCCGAAGCAACCCAGTGGCCCACAAATTCCATTTAATAAAGATTAGCTCTCTTTCTCGCAGACCTCATTCTCCTTCTTAATTAAAAGATGGAGATAAAAAATTGGTTGGCTGCTAGTATCAGAAAATATCCTCAGGACTTCTTACACAAAACACAGCTCAGCGTTGCCCACATGAAAGGCTGGGACACATGCATATTTAATGCCAATGGGAAACAGCTTAGATCAGTTCCTGCTGCCGAGCGCATTGGGAAAACTGAAAATACTCTTACTATAACCCTCTGCTCCCTAGGCTGTGTGAATGTTTATGTGTGCGAATGTGCATATTTGACTGTGTGTGTGTGTGTGTGTGTGTGTGTGTGTGTGTGTGTGTGTGTGTGTCTGTGAGTGAGAGAACAGGTATATACTACACCTTGTGTGAGTGTGCATAAGAGTGTGTGTCTGTAGGGGGTCCAGTGGGCTTCAGTAAGCATGAATGCACAGCAGGACTTAGTTCCTGTGTAAAGGAGAGTAACACAGTGTGTACTGTATATACACACACACGCACGCACACACACACACACACACACACACACACCTATACATTACACCTAGAACCATTGTCCACACTTCAGAAAACAGATTTCTTTGTCTTAATCAAAGTGAAAAACATTTCTCTGACAACCAGTAACCATCATTATTGTGGCCCATAATGGAAAGATTACACTTTGCTTAGCAAAACGTATTTGAATGAATGAAAGACCTGATTTTGAACCAAGGAGTAGGTAGTAGGAAAAGGTAGTAGGTAGAAGTCAAACTTCTACTGTACATTCCTACCCATATATATGTATAATGTGTAGTCTTGTGCTAAATCCTCACTCATCCCTATACATGAAAATATTATTTCTAACTTGACAACAACAAACATCAGGTATCACTTATCTGTACAGATTTTCTGCCAAGTCCTATGAAGCATTACATTATTGACTTTAGAGCAACTAAAATTCCTCATGAAAGTTTACACCAATGTCTATGGCGAAACAACTTAACACTATCAATATAAAGCTTCTGTAGGATGCACGTTATTTTTAAAGTGGTCAGTATTGGGTAGTTTGTGAAGTGTACCTTCATTTTATCTGTAGGAAAAGCAAACGGAAAACGTATTTCAAACATCAGCGCACACTTTTAGCCAACAGCAGCATATTCTGATATACTATATCAGTCAGTCTCATAGACACAAACGCATAGAAACACCACCTGAGTGTTCTGGCATAACTAGAATCAACACACATATAGCAAGCATCAAAAGACATGATCTCCAAGAGGAGGATATTTTTAACAACACATAATTAGTGGACAGTCATCTTAAGGATTATTATGTAAGTCAAGTCCAGCCATTCAAATATTTCAGGTAATTTCCATCTCCATGGCTCCTCTACTCCATCGATCTTTAATAACCATGTCGCCTCCTGCTCCTTCATCTCTCTTTCATCATTCTCTTACTGATCCTTTTCTATAGCAGCTAGCTCTGACTCCTTCCATATCGAAGGTTGCTATGACAGCAGTATTACAAAAATATAAGGGATGGGTATGTGAGGGAGAAGGGAGTCAGGAGCTTAAATACTTCATGTATCTCACTCCAAACCAAATCTGTGAGAGTGTTTTTGCATTTTTTTAAATTGAGAAATAAGGCTAAACATTGAGTTAGCATGAGGTAACACTCATTTGGCTTATATGTTTGTACATTTATCTTAAGTCAGCATGATTTTGTAGATGTTCCTCTTGAACTGTTGTAACCCATAAATACTCTATGGGAGGCTGGAGCTTTACAGGAACATTGGGCAGATGGTGCACTTGACATCCCAACACCAGCATACACACACTCACACTAAAGAGTTATGGGCCATTTAGGGAACTACAGTATGTAGAGACCTGCTGTGTCTGCAGTAGCATGTACTGTAAGAACCAGGCTGACCAGGATGGCATCTGGCACCACCCATAAAGTCAAAGATTAGACAAAAATTACACTCCTATTGTTGTATATAAATCACAAGGAGGTAGATGGGCATTGCCATAACACTCCCAAAAGGTATCCTAATAAAGAACCTGAGCACACCTTGTAACTATGATGTTAAGAAATAGGCACAAACACATCATCCCTACTAAGGAGCCAAACAAATTAACTGGTTAAGAAATCTCAGAACCCATCGGCGATCATCTGACAAGGGTACAGTATGTGCCTACCGGAGCGCCTTGCCAACTTGAAGGGCTTCTGGTGACTCCCAGCAAGGATATTGTTTAACAGTCCAACAAGCAACTTGAAAGTCGAGACTAGAATTAGAGTTGATGTACAACATCTAAAGGGGATTACAACCTGCAAGTTTTTGCAAATATCTTTTTATTGGCACTAATGTTAAATCACATTCAGATGATCAGTGATGGGACTTCAGATTACACTTCAACCACCTGCTTTGTTCTCAACACTTTTGCCTAAGCACAGCAAAAGCCTGCTGAAAAGTGAGTGGACTATACTCCTCATACTCCAAACAGAAACCAGAACACTGCAGAATACTGCATCACTATATAGCGACATTTACTTTGTCTCAGAAATTCAAATCTGTATTGAAGTGTCACAGTAAAAGCAGACTATAGAGGGCACATCAAATACAACAGAAGTTAGCGTTGAATAAGTGAGCAGATTATTCTTTCTGAGTGGAATTAGATAACTCCCTGAGGAGACAGTGCTTATTATGCACCACAGTGCCACCTAGCAAACATTATTTACGTTTATTGCAGCACAGTAGGGTGGTGAGTTCAGGGAGCAGATGGATCCTTCTATAGATATTCAAGGTCATGGGTTTGCCTGCAGCAGAGCCCCTCCAGCAGGTGGCTCTCCTTTCTCCTGGGACGAGCAGCCAGCAATAAAACACGGAAGAACATCTGTTTGTCCGGCGCTGGTGTCTATGTGAGGAAATGACACCAAACACAGATGGATACACACAGCTGTATTTTCTGTATCAGGTTTCCAACACTCCCAGAGCGACTGTCAGGGCCCCTTCCAGCCCCCATTGAGAGTGACTAACTTCATTTTAGATTCATTTGGTGGCACACAGAGGAAATAAAGAGGATGGAATTCAACAAACAAGTCTGCCCTTCATTTTATCGAGAGTGAGAAAACATCTCAGACTCTGCGTCGCTGTTTGGAGCAGCAACCTTTGGCATGTTGAACTTTACCGTGAATGCAAATCAGAGAGGCTGGAGGACATTTGGAGTGGCTTCCAGGAGCTGAAGAGCTGTTGGGAACTCTCCAAAAAGCGGCAGACGTGCATGCCATTTTTTCCTTTTTTTAAAAACAGAAATCACACTCTGCCTTTTAAAATCACACTACAGACACCACAAACCGGAATCTGCTCTTTTTGTTCTTTGTAATTGTGTCTTCCTATAAAGAAAAAAGAGTCTTTGCTGATCAGTCTAACAGCACTCTAATCCATCTTCCATACAACCAGTCCAGTACGCAGATCAACCAGTCTCCCATACAATACATGTGCACTCACTAGAGGCATGAAGGATTATATTGAGACCCAATTCCCTCCTCAAATCCCACCAACTCCATGATAATTATTCAAAAATAGAAACTCGTTAACACAGTAAATATGATGACCTCATTTTGTTGGGATTGGGATTTGGAATGATTGGAAGTGTGTGCTCACATGGCCATGTATGTGCATGTGAAGGTCTGACATGTAAAAGGAAGAAATACTGTTTAAGGGTTGCCAGGAATGCTTTCAGAAATCTGTGCAGCCTGAGGTATTTAAATGGTAGAAAAACAAGTCTTTGAACAGAGAAAAGGTCACTGCTTTGGCATCATTTTAATGCTATAAAGCCACAGTTAACCAAATAAAATAACATGTCAAAGAGGTAAAATCAGAGCAAATGTTTGTTCAGATGTGTAGTGTGTGTGTGTGTGTGTGCAACATGCACTGATGCATCACAAGGATTGACAGAGAAACAGGATGTGTACACACAGCCATGTCTGCAAATGTAACTGTGTGCTTGTGTGTGTGCGTGTATTGTAATGAGAGTGTAGGCCATATAATGAGAGGCTGTGTGGCGCTAGCTCCTCTGCAGAGCCGTGCTGGGCACACTGTATTGATCTACTCCACCACTGGGATGACTGGAGCTAGATAATGATGACTATCTGTGATCTTTCTCTCTCACCCTCTGTCTCTCTATCTCTCTTTTCTCTTCCCTGCATGTCTCTCAGTCAAAAAAATACATAAAATCAGGATGAAATCCAGTCCCTCTATACCAGACATTATGTATTTTTGTGTTTAAATCTGTAATGGGCGTTTTGATCATCTTTCCTCGAAAAACCTCGGTGGAGGGATTGTATTTTTCCACTTCATTTTTGCTAAATATTGTTTTTGTTTTTGGTCCCCAGCAGCGCAGTTGTTGCCCTAACAAAGTGCTGATACAGTTCTCAAAGGGCCCACGTCGTCAAAGCAACCAGGCAGCTTTTATGTCAGCACCAGCCTGACTACTGGAAGTCCTTTTATGTCCTTAACGCAGCCAGATGTTTTAGAAATGGCACAGATTGTTTTTTAATCCCCCCCCCCCCACTTCCAGACACAAAATATAACACCTATAAATACCTTTAACTCAAACCACAAATACATGTAGAGGGGAATAAACAATATTTGCATTATAAATAGATAGAAGAAAGAAACCTTGTAAATGTTCAGATATAAAATCTTAAAATCAATGCTTTAAGAGCATAATAAAATTATTTATATAGAAAAAATAGAAAAGGGGACAAAGTTGGACGCTCAAAAAAAACCTTGACCTGTGTACGAA
This sequence comes from Labrus bergylta, assembly GCF_963930695.1. NCBI lineage: Eukaryota > Metazoa > Chordata > Actinopteri > Labriformes > Labridae > Labrus > Labrus bergylta. The sequence goes on along the minus strand of NC_089209.1, from coordinate 12,594,704 downwards.
CGATGAAAGCAATCAGCTCAAGACAACTCAAGGTGACAAATCCATTCATAGATTTATCAATAAGCTCCCGATCAATAAGCCAATTCATATTGAGTGAAATTTCAGCAATACTTAACTCAAAGGTGCTTTAAATCCAGGAGAATAAAAAGCCTCTAATTCCACATAAAAGACGCCTTTAATCCCGTCTCTTTCTTTTCAAACTACATTAACCAATCCGACGTGAATAACACAGACATCAGCTTGATGAGGAACCAGCTCTGGTCATTTGTCTTCCACGTCTCAGGCCTGTTGACAACATGCTCAAACATCCTCCTCCTTTTTTTCCGCTACATGCCGACAACGACTGCAGTTCTAATGTCCCCATCATGTCCGCTTCATGGCTGGCTGGAGTTATCATTAATTGCTGTCCTCCAATGATGATTGGTTGAATAATGTGAATAATTGTTTGCTGGTAGGAAATAATTGGGTGTTTCACATGTCAGTCAAGTTGATGAAAGCTGAAAGTGTGCGTTAAGAATGTGCACAAAATGTAACATGACATAAACCTTCACAACTTCTATCTCTCCATGTTCTTATACACTTAAAAGAAATGTATTTTTTATTCATGTTCAATTCCTATTTCCTGCTGAATGAAGTAAATCTATGATGCATTAAACTAACTTTAATGTTAAGTGTAAAAAATGTCATTCTGCATTGAGAACATGATACATGTATCATGGGTTACATTGTGAGAGTGTTTAATAGTGTATGTTGAATTTCTTATTCACCAATCTAAGATGACAAAAATCACCTCTAACTTTATTAAGGTGTTTTTTAAATAGTATGAATTTAAAGACAACATGAAATCTCTCAAACTTATAAATACAGAGTGAATGGAGCAGTTCTGTTCGGGAGCTTTTTCAATAAGGAATGACCTGAGGCTCTTTTTTTAAGATTCTTTCCTTTTAACAAAACATGACTGAAATGTCCTTAAGAATCAAGATGAACTTGTTTGGTCTCATTAAGTGAGAAATTGGTCTCGGGCTCTTAACCAATGCTTCAGCCATAAAAGGCAACAATCAGCATCATTCACATTTAACATAAAAAACAGACATTATGCAATAACATTAAGAAAAAAAGGGGAAAAACAGAGAATATAAATGATCTTTGTATTATCGACACTGTATTGTTTTATTAATTTTGATTTTTAAAAATGGAAAAGGAGATGAAATGTGTATGAATAGAAAGGCTGTCTGTGTTTTGGGGGTTTTAAAGAAGGTGGATGAGGAGTTGTAAAAAGGTGTTATTTGGAAAGCAAAGAGAAAGAAGAGAAGAAGAAGTAGAAGAAAACAGGGAGAAGAAAAGGATTAGGACGATTAGTTAGCTAATCGAGTGAAAGAAAAACACCAAAACTGTCTCCTTCCATGCTAAAATAACATCTCTGTCCATCATCCCCTTCTTTAAGGCTCTTATTCATAAACACCTCATTTAAGAAAAAAACACACAGGCGGCGGTTAAAGGCTGCATAAACTATATTTGTCTTTATAGTGTGATGATGTATAAACTTGGCGAAGAAAAACTCCTCTTTGTCGAAATCTCCATTCAAACTCGAAAAATGAAAATAAGTAATGATGACCAAAGCAGATGTCCAGCAGTAAGTCAGCGCTTACAATCCAAAACACACAAACACACACACACACAAACACACACACACACACACACACACACACACACACAGCTCATATACTGAAGACTTATGTTTCCTTGTCCTGTGTAAATAATGTTAAATGGTACACTAAAATGCAATTCTCTTTAATGAGGCACCCGTGTCTACTTTGCTGTATGAATTGTGGTAGGTTGTCTTAAAAGGGCCGGTTCACCTATTTACAATAAAACACATTTATTTTCATTGATGTATGCAGTGGTGATTCTAGAGTCTGTTAGGGCCCTTGGCAAAAATGAATTGGGGGGCCCTCCAACAAGCGTTCGTCACCATTATGTCTGCCAGCCAACGCTTACTCCTCTTCCTCTTTTTTTTTCTCCTATAGACGGCTAATTCCTCATAACTTTACTTTGTTGACTTTCATTGACAAACTTAGGTTTCCACACTATTAATGCATGCAACGCTCAGCAGGGTAACAAGTGAGTGCTCCCTTAGGGAGGTTTCTTACTGTCATTTCAAAATGTTCACATTTTGGGCCACTGCTTTGGTTTAAGTTTGTGAGCCCTTAGGGGCCCCCCTACTGGTCTGGGGCACCAAGCAGTTGCCTTCCCCTGCCTGTTGACAAGCAGTGCCTCTGGATGTATGGCAGATTGGTTTTATTCCACAAAGTTTAAGAAGACTGTGTGTGAGATTTCAGCCTCCAGCAGATTTATCAAGTCTTTCTCACATGTCATCAAGAAAATGAACAAATATCCCTCAATGTTGAATCAAGCTTTTAATCAAACTTCATCTATAAACCTTCCTTTTCCGCTGTAAATAAATGTATTTTTTTTCTCAAAGGGGAGCAGAGTAGAAGTAAGAAAAATAAGGAAAATCCTCTGTATGCAATCGGACCTTACAGGTTCAACTAAGCCAAAAAAATGTTTTTTACCTGGTTTACCTCAGGCCATTCATCCTATTACCCAAACCCCAATTAAAAGCTTATTCTCTGACTTAACCATGCAGGAAGTAAAGTATCTGAAAGCACTTGGGCAGAAAATAGCAAATTAAAAGTGAATATTCGTATGCTAATATATAAATAATCAACCTGAGTATGTGTATGGGAATGTGTTCAAGAGGGACAAAGTGTGTGTGTTGTGTGTGTGTGTGTGTGTGTGTGTGTGCCTGCAGCAAGAGTGTGTATCGTCTGTTGCTGCATGTCCTTGGGGAGCAGAGCCATGTTATTACAGGAAGTAATCTCATGAGGAAGTGGAATATTCATGAGCGCCACGCTGCCCTTAAAACAAAGCTCTCCAAAAGTCTCAAACGGCAGTCCGAAGCAGATAGAAAAGCGGACTGGCATTTAATGAAATGAGAGATCTCACATGCATAAACATTAAGTAGTGTATGAATGTCAGAGGAGAGCTCCATTTCAAAATGAGGCATCTTCCATGTGTGTGTGTGTGTGTGTGTGTGTGTGTGTGTGTGTATGTGTGTGTGTGTGTGTGTGTGTGTGTGTGGGGGGGGGGGGGGGGGGGGGATCTTTCTTTGCAAAGCACCCACTCTGGCACCAAAATAACTGCTTATAATTTTAAAATAAGACCCCTCAGATAGACTTCTTGGGGGAAAATAATTAATAAAACATAAGCCCTTTCCCTTACATGTTCCTGTATGAATAAAAATAAATCTAGAAAATGTAGCTGCATGATCGTTGTAAGCCGGAATTAGCTATTTATATATTTGTTTCCACCTTGGAGCGTCACAGAGAAGGAACAGGAAGCAATACGATGGTTATTCTACCAAGATGAATGACAGATTCTCAAGACTATTCCCTGTTATTTCCTTCACATTCAATCTTCTTTCTCTCTCTCTCTCACACACACACACACACACACACACACACACACACACACAAACCAAAGGACCTCAGCAATTACCCCTGAAATAACCCCCTTGATTGATATCTCAATTACGCGACGCCATTCTTGTGTGCTATCTTGTCTCGCACACACTCTCCCCGTTCCCCATTCTCAGCCGTTCAATGGATGCTCGAGTGGGGATGGGGTGACCTTGTTGTTGTTGTGTGGTTATTTTATTTTTTTTGTCTTGTGGATCATCTTTCCACAGGCCTTTTCAGCTGGATTTGCTGAAAAGGTTGCTAAACTAGAGAATTGGACAGCAGGAGGAATACATATAAGTTTCAAGGGTTTGTTGTGTTCCGCTGCTTTAAACTAAACGCAGACAGATCCCCCCCCTCTCTATAAGCTGCCCAAAAGCAGTGAGGGGAAGCAAAGTGGGACAAAAATCAAGTTCACTGAATCAGGTTAGCGGTGTAGTGACACAGTCACTCGGTGTTGAAGCAGATGTAAGGCAATAACAGAGGAATAATGAAAACAAGTTCTCCCATGTGTCTGTTGAAGGTCCTGTCTCACATCTATCTGAACGAAAGACAAAAGGCAGAAAAAGGCGAGAAAAGGAGGAAGGATTCATTTTTTTTTCTTACCTGAAGAATGAAGAAAAGGAGACATCAGTCACAGCATCATCAGGCGAAACATGGAAGAAAACAAAGAGAAAGAAAACAGGTTTCAGTGCAAATCCCCCTCCTTTTGAAGTCACTTGATCAACTCTACCTATATCATTAAAACAATTAACCATTCATTAGCAAGGCATCAACAATTAACACTGTGTTTTGAATTAGTGATGGTGTCGGCTGCAAAGTATAAGCAGCTAATGGTGCTTGGGATTGCTAATTGATTTAAGCTAACTGCTGCAATTACTCTCAAGTCAGGTGTGTCAATAGTCCAGAGAGCAGGAGCTGCATTTAAAAACAGGAGTTCAGAATTAGTTCAGTACAACTGTTTTAAAAAGCTATTTTCTTAACTGTACCCAGCTGGTTTAAGTCTCATCTCGAGCCGCGGGACAGCTGACAAGCAAATTACTCCCCACGTTTTATGAGTGCATTTTGAGCAGATTTGGATAAAGTGCAGAACCAGGCAAGTAGCAGTGTGAGCCAGTGACAAATATTTAATGAGGTATCCCTGTTCTTAGTTTAACAGACATGCAGATGTCACTGAATCCCCCCTCGCACGTCGGGTGACGCATCGCAAAGCTGCTGAGATCCGTTTACCAAAGTGAATGAAAATAAATTAAAGTCTCATGCACTCTGCAGAGGTAAATCGCTTGTGGCATTTGCGCACTTACAGTTAACAATTTCATGCTGTCAGTGTGGCTAGGCCCATATTCAAGGAAAACCTCTCATTTAATCGCCTCGCTCTTTATAGCAGACATCCAGAGCAAGACTGATCACTTGGAGAAATATGACCTTTCTGTTAGTAATAACATACCAAGTTATTACTCCCTGTCCGCTGTAATGTTCTCTGCAGCCTGCTGGCTGGAGTGTATAGCCCCATGGAGGTACAGTTGGACTTGGCTCGGTCTTCAGCAGCCAGCATGCAAGGTTTTTCATATTATTTCTCAGAGAAACTTATTTTCATAGCTTTTTTTTTTAAAGAAAAATTCTTCTTTAGCGTGGTTAGTCAAAGAGCTTAAACAGAATCCCTCTTACGTTATGGCCAAAACCAAAAGCTGACAAACTACAATATTATAGTCTTAATACTAAGAGGCTGTTTCTATCATAAGGCAAGTTTTGTTGGCGTAAAATGTGAGAACTATCTCCACTGCAACACTGAGTTACTTGGAGTACTTTTAAAGTTATGATTAACTTTTTCTTGAGCTGCAATGTTGAACTAAGTTTAAAAACTTCTGTTCTTTTTGCTAAAATTAAACTTACTGATTTCTAGAGAGTTTTAAAATAAGAAGAAGAGATCATAACCCATTTACTGCTTCTTTCATTTCCACACATAAGCCCTCAAGACAACCTACAATCCCTCATCGAAATGGCTGAATCAGGCATACTTTGCTATCCATCCATCCAGCCGTTCATCCATCAATCATCAAGCTTTGTCTGACGCTGCAGATACCTAACTATAAATTCAGATCTACATCTCCCATTTAAGTTTTTCAAGCTACTCCCTGGAGATGCTGAGGCCTTCACAGGCCAGATGAGATCTATAATCTCTGCAACTATCTATCGTTTGGAAATGTCCTGAAATGTTGTTGCGATGAACAAAACCACCCCCTACTCCTTCAGTGCCAAAGAGAAGCAGCTGTTTATGGTGTACTACTGACAGGAGAATGTCATACAGGTAAGTCATGACCTGTCCTGCTGGCAATGAAAGAGCCAACAGAGGTTATTTCATGCTTACCGACTCTTCTCAGTTTGGATTGCTTGGTCTCTAAAGAAAAAGTGTTTCCTTACAACATAAAACAAAAACACATCTCATCCTGTCATGTTTGTATTTATTCAAGCTTGGGGCGCTGGTTTGGCTGAGTGTGTGGCTTTTAAATGTAAGACTTTTATATTCCTGGTGAACACAGACTGTCGCTGCAGAGGGATACATAGTTAATCCTCTTCATTTTAGGTGATTGAAATGTTCGCCATCCAAGTACAGGCTCCAAAACAATCCTAAGAAAAAACACACTCCTTACCAAAAAAAAATCTATTTTCATTTCATTTTGACTCCAAATTAGCGCAGCATCAGGTCTTAACCAGCAGCAATTAAATCAACGACAGCTGAGCCAATGTACATCATTAAATCCCCCATTAAACTGAAAACACCCACTGATGCAAAATGTTCCCAAACAGTAATTAACAGTTTATTTATCAAATCAACACTTTCAGTTTCTCCCACTTACAGACTTCTAGGAGACACTAACAGCTCTAAAACTGCTTTCTGCCACACAGTCACACACCTACAGTCACATTCCTACACAACGTTCAAAGTTCTCTGTCCTGCTCAGTCACCGATGATCTCTTCTACACTGAAGGGGAAAAGAACACAGAAGAGGAATAATCGCGTCACCACTCTTACTCTGTCATCCCACTTTAACTAACATAAATTTCCTTCAGTACCGATGCCCCTCAGGCCCAAACTTGGTGGTGATAAATTCTCTGGCATTAACATAAAGATCAAGTCATGAGGTCAATTGTTCAGACTTGCCTCTCCTGCAGGACTCTCGAACCTGTCAGAGGGTTGCCAAATGCTTTATGGCCTGCACCCCTTCCCTCTCCTAAACCAATGTGACACACTCAGATGTACACACACTCACACAAACACACACACACTCAGTGCAACTGTGTTTCATTACAATAATATTCCTATTTAAATGCATGGACTGCTATTTTGCTAAAGGCCCTTGTGTGGAGTGGGCCTTCATCATGGACAGATGTGTAGATAGATATTTTTTTTCTCTATAGGTCACAGTGCTGACGCTCTCAGAGGCTTTTCACAGGTGCAACACATGCTGAATGCATGAAGTCACTTTGTCTGTCGCTATAGTTACAGCTGTCTGTTGAATTATAAAAGCAACCATTATGCTTTAGACAGCACAATGTATCCTCTAAATAAGGATGGAGCATAAATGTGGAGACAGACAGTAATTATTTAGTTGTAGTGGCAGACGACTGCGGAGGATTATGCTCTTATTCAAACAACGCTCCGGCTCAGGATTCTGTTTTGCTGAAATGCTACATTACATCTGCGAGAAAGCCGGCCAACTGCTGGTTTCTGTCCAAAGCTCCGGGCTCCGCCTGGCCAACTGTGATTGAAGTTCAAACCTTGTATCTGAGGAATAAAATTCACTGTTACTGACTTGTATTCACTTGGAAAATTATTTTACGAGGCTGCAAGAGGCTGGACTCTGATCAAATATAAGAACAGGCACTGGGATTTAAAATGTATGGGCAACATAGAGAAAGATCTATGCAATTATCATCACTAAAAATGTAGTAAGCATTCACTTTAAGATTTAGGATGTATGTAAAAATACAGAACCTGACTGTTTCTTCATGATAAGCCTTCAGTATGGAATTCTTGACACATGCTGTAAATCTGGACAAAACAGGAGCTCAAAGCAACGTTATAAAAAGCTGAAATTCCAAAACACCACAGGGAAGCAGCCCAGAAGTCAAAGGTCATGGACATCCATCAACAAATGTGTTTGTCCTCACAATGTTTGAAATAATGGAGCCATAAACTGGTGTTTGCGCCCCATTAGTGAGATATTGTTATTGCCGCGCTCAACAATACAGTGTGCTCTTTTCGCCCCAGGTTTCCACTGAGCTCCTATGTTTTCTCTCCACAGGCCGCCGTGCCACTGTCCTATTTTCTCCCAGAGACAGGAAGCAGGAAGCTGAAGCACCCAAAGGAGGGTTAATTCAACAGGAAATATTACGTCCAAAATGTGGCAGCACGCTATCATTTGGAACTGTGTGAGGGTATTTAGTCACTGGATCAAAGCGTGGGAAAGGGGACAATATAAGAAAAGCTTTTGAATAAATCTGGTAGCAAAAAGGCAACTAAGAAATAGCCTAATGTTGTTTTGTTTTTTTAACAAGACATAACGCTTAAGGAGCAGAATAAAAAAAGCAGATATGAGAACCTGCATTCCAGTGTTAGCCACATAAACATATCCAATTGTCAAAATATAACGCCGCAGCAGGAAATGTGTCACAGCGTGTACGATTCCCTGATGGGGTGGAGCACTCTGCCAGCACGATACCGCTGGGCATCTCTCACCTCTGCCCTCCATGCATGACAGTCGATGGCAAAACATATGGCAGCACCAGCAGACACGGTGTCTGCATAAAGGGGGAGAAAAGGGAAGAAGAAAAAAAAAGAAGAAGTGCCGGGCGGCGTGCAACCACAGCCTCGCCCGGGGTCACACTGTTTCTGGAGATGGCACCTGCAAGGTGATGCTGAGGGGCTACACAGGCGAAGGAAAAAGACACTGTGGTTCCTGCCACAAAAGGGAGGGGCGTGCTGTCAGGATGACCTTCACACCTGAAACACCCCGAGACAACTGCTGCACCTCGAGATACAGAGAGTGTGGAAGAAAAACATGAAAAAAGTAAGAAGGGGGAAAAGTGTCCCTGTTTATGACGACCTATTCTGCTGCAATGACTGCCACTTTACAATGGAAAACTTTAGAGAATATAATGTTACAAGCTTTGCTAGAAAGCTTAATTTCAATGTTGCTCTCAGGGTTATACATTGTAAAAGACATTCCAGTAAAGGTAAAGATATTCCACTCCATTTATGTCTAATACCAACAACAACACCAAAACTAATGCCTTGTTGGTGAATTAGGACTTGAAAACAGCTGAACACTATTATCTCTGTATGGATGTTACAGAGTGGATAAAATGGAATCATGAATCCATAATAATGAATGATTTAGTGTGGAGAAACATTTGTGTGACTCATCTCTCTTGGTGGTTTCACACAGGAGGAATGCTGCTTTTCAACATGAAATTACTGAATTTAGAAAAGCTTCAACAAGGTTACGTTCTCTGCTAGCACTTCATCACTTCATGACAGGTCACATTCTTGAAATGAGTTCTTCTTCTGCTGCTCTAAAACAGTAGTTATAGGTGGCAGCCATAATTCCTCCATTGTGGCTGTACTGTGCAGCTCGCTCGCTGCGTATGGCTACTGATCAATTCTTAGTTTTATTTACAAGACCATTTGTTTTCGAGTGAAGGAGACCTCTGCGGTTAAATTTGACTCCTGTTATAAAAAAGCACTTTCCCACCTATAGGAGAGAGTACTGGAATTCAAAAAGAAAAAGAAGCTGATTCATCTTTAGTCTACGTAAAGAGAAATTCTTGACATAAAAATCCATTTTCAGCAAACATAGAAAACTCAGAACAGATTAGACGGAATTTTCTCCATTACCATCCTGTGTCAGGTGTCAGGTGTCATTTAAAATAAAAACTGTTCTTCCTGTGTTGCTGGGCTGTCATATATAACAACACGTTTCTAACTCTTTATACAACTTTTTCATGCCGACTGACTCTGACAATTAACCTCCGGGTCATGTGAACACCTGAGGCAAACCCAGCGAAGCCTCTCCAGCTACACAGGACACTTGAACGTTCACACACACACACACTTCCTCTTCTGAGCTCTGAGGAAACAGTCACAACCATCCATCTTCATCATCTCACACTCACTCTGTGCTGACAGGTGATGGATGTGCAAAGAACTTATTTTTCACGGGAGGCAACAAAGTGTGACGGTGCGTGCATGCTTGTATGTGGTACTGTGCATGTAAATTATTCATCTAATAAGTGTGTGGTTGCTTGTTTGTATATGTGTGTGTGTGTGTGTGTGTGTGTGTGTGTGGCTGTCTGGATGTTAGGTTTATCCTATTATGGCTTTAAAACAGCTTTTTTGTCCTCCAAGGTCTTGACTGTCTCCAAGCCTGAGTTTTTAAAATGCCGGCCACATCAACAAACAATTACATTTTTCCTCAAGGTTACATGTCTGCCATCAAAACAACTGCAACACACTCTTAAAAAAAGTACTATCTCTTTCCAAAAAGCTCTGCAAAACGCTCAGTGATCCCGTATTATTACCGCGTTTTTATCTGCATCCTGACAAAACCAATATTACACACAGACAACTTCTTCCATCACCTCTTTGTTTCAATAGCAATAGCGGCATAATTAGCTGGTTTTTTTTTTCCTTGCCAGCCTTTCCCAGCATGGAGCTTTGTGATAAAGAAGAGTGGTTTAAGATGAGGAGGAGGAAGACAAGGCCCGTCATGTTCTGCCTGGAACTGTGACACATCAAAGAGGAGGCCTAACGGGGAAAAAAAATCTCATGCTTTCAAACCGTTTCTGTGCTGATCTTGCAACCCTGGACACGCTGACACCCCCACACACACGGCACCTGAAACTGTGCTCACTTCAACATGCATGCACGCACATATTTCAACGGCGAAGTTCTGGTTTGATTGCAAACTTCTGTCAACACGTCTCAGATCTGTGAATTGAATCTGACTCACTGTGAAGAAGAATCTTAAAAATAGCTTCTGCATGATTCTCTATTTGATAAGGGCAAATCAGAAGAGCATCACGTGTAACACTTTCCAAAGCAAGACTATATTAAGCATTAATAAGACTGCACAGTGCCAAATCAAACAAAAGAATGTCAGAGCAGCAACACAAGTAATCAGTCTTGCCGAAACAAACAAATAAAGTGGGTATTTGTGGACTTTTTCAGCACGAGCAAAAATATAATGGTCTTTTTTTAAACACCAGCATATTGGTGGAAAAAGAAGCTACCGCTAACATGTTTGACAAGAGCCCGGCCAGCTGCCTGTCTATCACTTCTCTGCCGGCCAAGAAAGGACATGTGACAGACAGGCTGGCAGCTCTAAACGCCTGCAGCCTTCTCTGAATCACAGCTGACTGAAATCCCTTCAGCTATAGTGAAAGTTACCTGCAGTGTGACAAATAACATTTCAACTAAAAAAAACAACCCGCCAATGATCACACACTAAGGTAATAACATCATCAAACAAGGAGGTGATATTAAACTACAGACTCTTGTAATTAAACTGCTTGACACATTCATCAAACTGTCACAGTGTAATGGATGAACTCGGTCCCTGCAGCAGCCAGAGGCGTCAGCTGCCTTAAAAGTGCCTGCAGGAACAAGCACACAGAGAGACCTGTCATCAAGCCTAAGCCGCCCCCCAAGAACCTTTCAGGTCGACTTCACTGCCGATAACAGGGATGCGAAATATCAACATGAAAGAATGTTTCAGTGAGGAGGGGCGGAGGAGAGAACACAAGTCCTCACCAGTCAAAACATTAGGATAACAAGTTGGTAACCACATTTAAATTTAGCCTCCAGAGACAGCCGCTTTTGGCTGTGTGAAAATAAACTTTTTATGCCACAATTCTTTCTCGATTAACAGTTTATTTTCTTCCCTGTGTTGCATGAAACTGACTTTGTCTTTCAAGATACAGATGCTCATCTATTGCAGCCAGGTTGAACTGGTTTCATCATATGGTAGACTAGAAAAAATTCAATCAAAATCAGTGTGTTGGACTACAATGTAGTCTCATATTGTAGCCTTGTATTACAATTCAGAGGTACATAATAGGACCGAAGATGAAGGGCGTCATTAAAATGCTGTTCAGTGTTGTGTCTGAAATGAGACGTCCACTTAGTTTCATAAATCGATGCAATCCCATTCCATTAGGAGAGCAATTACACACTGATGTTTGATTTATGTGACACTGCTAATGTTTGTGTTCGAGCATTTAAGCTACATACTGATGGACACGATGCAACTGCAGCTCAGCAAAAGAAAAGGAATCAATATTTTCGGAGTAGTTCTTCAAACAGATGGAGAGATGTAATTAATGGGTGTGTTTGGACTGCATGAGTCTGATGGTGCGAGTGTGTGATCGTCTGTACTGGTGAGCAGAGGAATGGCTGTGGTTTTGTGATTCAGGTCTACGTGCCTTTGTGTGCATGTTTACGTCTGGTAGTCTTAGTCCCCCCCAGACGGTACACTCAGTGGATTGCACTGCTTTTAAAATTATCAGATCCAAGCTCAGGTTAAGGGGAAGTCATTTGTGTTTAACATTATATTTGCAAAATGACCAGTGCAAGGATCCAGTGAGTGGAAAAAATGAGGTTACAGGCTGCACAATGCAGACCACAGCTGTGGCTGGTCTGTCCTTTTGACCCTGCAGATGTGACTTGTTTCATGAACAATAGGCCAGCAATGTAAATGTGAAATAGATCACAGAAAAAATGATTGGCTCATTCACAGGTTTCTATCATTGATCTGGATAAACTACAGGAGGAACCGTTGCATAGACGTAGTTCACACAGCAGCTGTGTCCATTGTTAGGGAACATGGTTAAACTGAAGTCACTCTTACAATGACTTTACTTCTATTAAATGCAACATGAATTATCTGAAAATGTGGCTTGACATTGTAAGAAATTATATGAGCAATGATGGTTGAGAGGCTTGGTTAACATTTGCAAAAATCTGAGAGGAACATTTAGGCAAGATGGTAGAAGCGTGGGCAGTCACTTTTTCAGCAGTCACTTCTATAGCTCATCTACAAAAAAACAAAACACAAATGGAAAAAATTATTAAAGTGCATCCCTGAACTATTTTTGTGTGTGTGTGTCTGGGAGAAGTCTGAGTTAGATTACGAGGAGAAAGTTGAAGCCCTGCCATAAAAAACATCCATACTAACTAGTCACTGAATGGTGGAGTTATGAAATGCTTTGCTAAGCACATCATAATCAGCAGTTAGCATGTACATGCTAATTGACAGCTCAATATCTAAGCTGTGGGCTACTATTATATTATTGAGCTAAACTCAGTGTCAGCTAGTGCTCAGTGTCAGCCAAAAATAGATCATTAACAGCCAGCACTTAAGTCTGAAAACAGGAAACAGTAAACCGCTGGTGGCACAGAACTCTATTTAATGTCAGTACTTGGCCAAAGTACTATGCTATCGCTAGCTGTGAACAGCTGAATAGCTGCTGTCTGACTTTTTCAATGATTTTCTGATAGAATTAATTATGTAATGAAGAACCAATCATGCCCAATTTAACCCAATATCATGAGAGTTTACAAAATCTTTAATAAACATGATTTAAATTTGGATGGAAACAAGGTTGTAGTACTTTTTAGATGCTAACTGTTATGTGCAGACCATAAGACACTTAAATGAGAAATTCTTCATCACAAAGGCTGTGGATATTTACTGCCTCTCACACCAACTCCACCAGGAAATATCCAACCAGTTTGGTCATGGTGTGAGCACGGGTTAACGCAACTTGGGATGTGCATTTGTTAAGTGTGTGAGACAGAGTGAGAATACCAAGAACTGTGGACATCATTATTAGAGATGGAAACAAAAGCCTCAAGCCTGAAGTGCTTCTTCCTTCATGTGAAAGCCTGCTGCTTGTTGACATACAACTCTGTGGATATTAGATTGGACTGCTGTAAAAGATTCTGCACGGCAGGAAGGGGAGAGCATTCTGGGACAAAGAGATCTGGTTGTATAAGAAGAAGGGAGAAATTAAAACCATACAAAACTTTATAAGGTTACTTATGCACTCTCTTTGTGCTATAAAAGCATTTATTGCCATGACCAGATCAGTGAAAATAAACTTCTGCTCAAATGTATTCCTTAGTTTTTTTGTTGTTGACCCACTTAAAATGTCAAGTGGAGAAAGTCTTGTGAGAAAGCAGAGCTCACGAGATTCATTGAAACTGCAAACTTTTTGACATAATTCCATGAATCCAATCGCAATTCAAAGCGCTTCTTATTAATATTTAATTACAGATCCTTTTGCAGAGCATTTTGCTCTATGTTCAAAGCTCTGATCTTTGGGCCAGATGTTGATGACTCGAGTGTTCTCTCTGAAGAGGAAAAAAGACTAAATGCTAAAGATGCCAAAACATGGTACAAAGGGAATGTCTGATTACAAAGAATAACAAATAACACCTTCACATTGAAGAAATCTACTTTTCTGTATGACACATTTAAAAAGTATGACGTTTTACAGAATTATATGAGCACATACTTAGTTTAGATCAAGAATAGTACGAAAATATTTTTTAAAAAGCTTGTAACACCTTTATATGAACTATGCTCTGTTTCTCAATGATTCAGGACTGGCTTGTCGTACATGACCGCAATTCGAGAAACTCAACCAAAACAGTGTAACTACAAGATTTCCAGTTATCGTACCGATGTAAGAACTCCTTACAAGATACAACCCGAGCAGCAAAAATATGATTTATGACAGAAAGACACGCAGTATCACATCCATTAAATGATTAATCATATCAAAGGCAATTATTCTGCTGGGACAAGTACAACATTTCTTCTTCTATTTCTCAGCTTCTTTGATCCAAAATTGGATGGAGCCCAAGCAGTAGCATTCCAGAGGCATTTTTAAGGATTAATCATGCGTTCCTGTATGCATCCATCCTACAGCTCCCAGGAGTGCTGCTCACTTCATTAAAAAACCTGAAGGGGTTTTCCATTGAAAATTATTTGGCTGTGGAGTAATTACAATAAGGCATATTAAGACTAAGGATACAGTCGTTTTATTCAACAATAGAATGATACAGAAGGTGTCTTAAAAATGGATTGTATGTTTTGGTATTTTCCTAACTTCTCCTTGAGATGATAAAAACAGGTAAACTGGCCATGAATATTCCTGATCTTTGTACAGACTTCAACTATTCCTGAATATTTCCTGATGCGTTCATAAGCTTACCCTGACTTAATGTCGAGTTTACTTGGGGTCTGGCAGGAAAAATTCTGGTTAAAAGTCGAAGTTAAGAATTCAGCTGTTTTGGGTTCACACACGCAGCTCAATCTACAATTTCAGGACGTTTCTAATTGTTCTGTACAAGTGTGAAAGCACCATAAGTTAGAGTGAAAACCTCCGCCATGCAGAGATCTTCCAGCCATGGTGAACTGAGGTGAACTTAAGAAGGGACTACAGGAGTCGGCATCTTAATGAACACAGGCCTCCTCTGAGTGAGTGAGTTAACTGCACTTTGTTGTGTAATCTGGTGCAGGTAGAGGAGGGGCTATAGGGCTGGATGTCGTCTTTTCACCAGCGCAGTGTTGTCCACCGGGATGCCCAGAAGGCTTACCACGGTGTAAGAGAGCCGTCTTGACTGGGAGCCCCGCTAACCCCGAGTCCCACCGAGCCCTGCAGGCTGACGGTGCTCAGCCATCCACAGCCGGCAACAGAGATAATGGATGGCAATGGATGACAGCTCTCTGAGCACCCCCCCACCTCCCCTTCCCTCTTAGCTTGAGAGAGAGGATAAAGGGAGGCTGGAAGCACAGCGAGATATACGTCCTGCAGTTCCTTTTGTTGGACCAGAGTGGTTTCAGAGGATGGTAGAGATTTTGCAGGTGGATATTTGAGTGAGTCCCTATATAAAAACAACAAATGTTCCAATCAACACCTTGTATTGTGTATTGATTGGAGCTGCCAAACAGAAAATGTTGTGCTAAAATGAGACATATTTTATACATTTTCCAGAAGAGGATCAGCCAGTTTTAATTATGATGCAAATCTGTTACCAAACTTTGGCCGACAGGAGGAAAAACATGGAAAGATGGGGACTTACAAATATCTTCTAAAAGCTGCAAAGATGTCATAAAAATGTGACGCCTTGCAGAATTGGAAAACTTCAGAGGATAAAATATGTCATACTAAATCACTTAGAGAAGATTTTTCTTTTTATTTGTTGAATCCCCTCACATTCGTCACCACTTCCAGCCTTTTCTTGAATCCCAAATCAAGCTGAAACAAGTGTGCATAATAAGACATTTATAGGTTCTGATGTCTCTCATGATGTCTACTATGAAAGTTTTTGTATGTAAGACTACTGAGAATACAGTTATTTTTCCAACACAATTGTTGTTGGAACTAACAGTACAGATAACTCCAAAAAATGGCATGATGGTGGTGCCCCAACATGAACTACAGAAAAGATTAGTACTAACTCGTGTGCTCTGAGATGAAATGACACAAGAAATAATGAAAAAAATCAAAAAAAAAAATCAGGAAATTTAGAGTTTGTGTGCAAACTTCTGCGTGTAGCCTCACATTATAGGGATTATCCCCCAGCACTGAGATTAAAGTGATTTATAAGTGTCTGTATTTCTGCACAGCGGACACGTTTGATCAGCCGCTCTAGTAGATTTGGCTCAGTAATCTCCTTAGGAACTAGAAAGAGCACGTCGGAGCAGCTTTAGCCAATTTTTACTCACATGAAATGTAAAACACAGCGCTCCCAACTTGTTTTGTTTGAGACGCGGAGCACAGGTGGCCATCTATCATTACACTTGCTCTCCAGGTGACAGTACCATCTGCTGCTGCTTCCTCACTGCCAGAGTCTTCCTTACATATGTAGATGAAGAGGAAAAGACACTTTACAAAAGGAAAGATAAGAGAACGTACATCTTGTTTCCTTGTTTCCTTTCGTTATTTCCTTTAACGGCACCTTCTTGTGTGCGTTCCGTTTTGATTTTATGCTTATTCTAGATTATAACGCAGGTAATATGCAACATGTTACATCATCTTCTCTGGATGCATCAAACAAATATTTTACTGTACTTCAGTCTGCTGTACTCGCTCACAGAATCATTGCCCCCGTCCCCCGGGCGCCATCGCTGCCATGTGCTACTCTTTTAGACGCATTGACGGAGCAAAAACTGAATAAACAAGTAAATGAAAAAAATAAATAACTCCTTTCATTTCATGATGCTCTCTCGTGTTGCCCTGCAGTCGTTTCTGTAGACATCTGTGCTCCTGTAAAAAAAATATGCCGCTGGCAGTAAACTAGCTGAGATACAAGGGCAAGGTTGAGCAGGGTGAAACCGCTTTGTCACGCCCAGAGGAGAGGAAAGTGATATCTAAAAAAAAAAGGCCCGTTGAATGGTCCCTTGGTTAAAAATGGAGTGTAAGGCACGGAAAGAACTTTTAATTAAACAATTGAAGACTAAATGGTTGGAATTGATGGTTTGAATGCATTGATTTGTACCGTTAATTGATAGTAGTGGTATCCAATTTGTGCAGAAACAAAGCATAATCTCAGTTACCAGGAAGTCATGAATAATAAGGAGGTTCAAACCACAGAAGCTCGGTATATTCCACGGATGACTGCTTAACTCATTAAAATCATAATGCATGCATTCACACTCTCCTGGGACTCTCCTGGTACAAGACTGACAGTGAAGTCTGCATGTGAAGTCTGATAGAGTTTTAGTGGAGGGTATTTTTCTGTGTCATCTTAAAAAAAAAAAAAAAAAATCAGAATGGTTTTATGAGAAAAACAAATCTTTTTCTTAGTCTAAAATTCAGGGTTGTGGTCTAAAAAATGTCTTTAAAATAGTTCAGAAGAGGCTGTTTTTCAGATTTAGTTGAGGCTTAAGTTCTGTCCTAGTTTCCCGAAGCCCCCTTGGCATTAAGTCTTCTTCAATCAGGATTGGCGTTGCTTCCATAAGATTTCATCATCAATTAGAACAATGCATGTTTGAGAGAATACGGAGCAGGCTGAAAGAGAGTGATCCACAGAGGCAGACAGACACAGACCAAAGGAAAGGTCCATCTTTACAGACAACTGTATGTATCTGGGAGGCACACTTTGTCCCACTTGTCTTCAGTGATGAGAAAAAAAAAAAAAAGTGGCTGGGGGGGGGGGGGGGGGGGGGGGGGGTTATTGAGGGTAAAGGGGGAATGGGGGGCTGTGGAGGGTTGGTGACATCAGTGCCCTGTTTCACTGGCCTCCACGGCTCAGCACACAGACGCAGAGTCATGCAGAGTGGCAGTAATTGGATCCAAGAGAAGCCAATCAAAGAGCCCTTCAGGTACATGTCTGTGCAGCAGCATCCCTCTGAAAGATTACAATCAAAGCTAAGAGGACCTACATGTTGAGGACCATTATTAAAGCTGACATTTGTTGTGCATTGTATTCATTATATCAGTCAATCATATGTTGTTACATCAAATAAAAAAAACAGCCAATTAAGTGACTGTAAAATCTCACCAATCAGAGCTCAAGTGACTTTATCAATAACAATGACAACTGGCAATTCAATCACCCTCTAAGTCAGGCGACATGTTTACATTTACACAATGTTGAAATAATCAACTTATCAACCGCAAACCAATCAGCAGCTACTCAGGTCACTCATTATTAATTCATGTTTTTATAAATAAAACGATGAATTCAGTTGCTGGATATTCTCAGTTCGAGGCATCTTTTGTCCTTCGAGTCATGTTGTGTCTTTCCCTTTAAGGATCCCTGCTCCTTCTTTTATATTCTTTTATTGAACATTTGATGGCTCAAGAGATTTATTGAAGAACCGAACCAATTGACAGATTAACAAAAACAATCCTCAATTGCAGTCCTGCATTCATGTTTGTTACAAGGGCATGTCTTTAATTTGCGTTGCGTGTAATGGAAGGAAAGTAAAGAACTTCCTTCATTAGATATCATCTTACTTTTATGTGCTGAAAAAATATCAAATATTTTTTTTAGTCCAATTGGGCTTCTGATGTTATATTGTTTTTGGTATTTACTCCTATAAAATATCAGATTCACAGTCAATCATAGCTATAACATCCCCATCAGAGCATGTTGATGTTGGAATAACCACTCTGGACTACTTTCTGTCATCTCTGATGGAACACAAAACACAAACAGGACAAATCAGCCAATCGACTCCCAGCACAAATAAACAGCCAGAGAAATATGAGCAATTGCCCTGACACAGTCAAACCCTCACACTGATTTATACGACACCTTTATACTTCTATTCGCACCACAACAATCAATCGTTCCTGGTATTCTCTGTGAGTATTCATTTCTGTGAGGGGTTGGAAATGACAAGAAATGTTGAACACAGAGTTCAGACTGGAAGGCTGCAGAGAAACCTATTGACCAGTTCATCTGTTTTCCAAATGCTGCCATTTTAGATGTCGGTGTAATTACAGCCTCACCGGGCGATATTTGTCATTGACTGCCTCCTTCAAATAAACACCTTCCCACAGGCTGGGATTGCTGCTGCTGCTGCTGTTGTTGGCTGCTCCCAACCAGAGTGACAGGGGGGCTATGAAACGCCCCCCTGACTGTAAAAGGTTAGAGACAAAGACGCCTGTATCTGTAGGGACAAAGTGACATCATTGAAGAAAGAGGGGAAATAAGTGAGAGCAGACTCCAAGTGTGCTCAGGGTGTGTGTGTGTGTGTGTGTGTGTGTGTGTGCCGAGGTCCTTATTGTCACAAGCAAACATGGTCATTCCCACCATTCTCAGAAAGTTACAGAGAAGCTTAAATGTAATATTAGATCATTCCTTTAGAAACCATGTCATGAGAACATGTATTATTTATATACTGCAGCAGATAACATGTAGCTTAAGGATGATGTGGTATCAATTTAAGTGGCTCATCCTAAAGAGTGGAAACATGTGCATAAATATTCCATTAAAAAGAGGCTTTCTGTGCATTTAAAGAAAAAAAAGATAGCATTTCCATGTTCAACATCAGCTGCTTTCAGTGTCGTTTTGTCGTTTATAATTCAGTTGTTTGGAAACACATGCCAGTGTATTGTCTGGTTGAATTTCCAAATCCAAACAGCTGAATATAATATTGAACATTGATGGGTTGCACATTGATGGGTTGCAATGTCTGCCAAAGGGTCTTAATACACAGCTTGAGGTCAGTGCCACTGGACGATGGTATTCAAAATGACACATAACTCAAAGACACTTTTACCTCACCCACTGTAATGACGCAGCAGGAAATGGGAGATCAACGCCTTTTTTTGTCAAAAAAAATCACACCTTTGCCTGTTTCAGAATATTCTCATTAGAGGGACATCAAGCCAAGATGACAGCTCAGTATTCACAGTGAGGGAAAGTAATGGGAACATCTGAGATTTTTTTTTTTTTATACATGGTAGGAAAGTCACCTTCCTTACTGCATGCAAACTGTGTTCATTTTTTTTCCACTTTCAAATCTTCTCCAACTAAAAAAAAAACCCATTCTACTACCCTAGCTGTGGCCTCCAATGATCTTAGGATCAATACAGTATGCAGGGCTGTGCAGGTCACACTGGTGCAGAATACATCTACATGTAAGATGTCACTGAGGTCAGAGTATAACTATGTGCTTTAATAGGCGCCAAGGGGCTCTGCAGCAGCTTTTTACTCCTGCTGGTCATTTATTCCTGCTGTCACCAGACCTAACGCATGGATATGAATGTAAAGTCCTATGCACATATCTTTGTAACATGGGTGTGGTGCAGAGCATTACTTTCACTCTCTGGTCTCTGTGCTGCAGAACTCAACGGGATGCATTCAAAGAGTGTTTCATCAATTTACAAAGGTTTGCTTTATTGTGGTGTGTTTGAGTAGTAGATCCTATTAAAGGGGCTTGAAAACATTCGCTGTAACTTTACAGGATATACTGCAAGTTTTTTTTAAACCCTCGCATCGCTAAGACGTCAGGGGTCAACATTTGTTGGAGAGCAGCTGTGGAGATTACACGTTTCACTCAAGTACATTACAGCGTAGTCCTCCGGCAAAATAATAGTTGCCTCATGACTCACATCACCCCCCCCCCCTAAAAAGGTGATTCTCTTTTGAAAAGGATACAAATCTTTTTATAGCGACTTTGCTGTAATGTTCCCCTGTTTTTACTCATCCACAAAACGCTCCTCTCAAAACCTCAGTGATGTCTCTTCCTTTCTCAGAGGAGATGAGCATCTTACCTTGGCAGAGTGAGCCTGACAGGGCGCTACACAGAGAGTTCCTAATGAGCTGAGCTCAGGGCTGTTTGGCTTCTCTCTCTGTCAGCATGTAGAGTGGAGGAGAATACACATGACAGCACAAAGATGCACTTTAGGATGCTCGATACAGCCACTAGATTCAGTACAAGTAACTTATGGCTCTACTTTAGTCTGTGGTAACATGTCAGGAGAGTAAAAGCAACATGGAGATCATTTTTCGATGTAAAACTTTTGCTTGAATTATCCAACTACATGTATGGCATTCACCAGAAACCGGCCATATTTGTTAATTCAAAAACTTAATTTATCATTGGTGCATCATAAACTGAATGAAAATGGTTCTGTGCATAATTGTTACTTT
The DNA here is from genome assembly GCF_963930695.1 of Labrus bergylta. NCBI lineage: Eukaryota > Metazoa > Chordata > Actinopteri > Labriformes > Labridae > Labrus > Labrus bergylta. The sequence goes on along the minus strand of NC_089209.1, from coordinate 12,573,506 downwards.
ATCTCTGCCATGTAGCTTCCCCTTCCTGAAATTCTACAACTTTATGGTCGTTAACAATTTAATGCTGAACTCAGGAGAAAGATTTCCATTGCAAGGAATCCAAATGTTTATTTTATAGTGTTGGATCTGCACCAGACTGGAAGTTGTTCGACACATGAAAAAAATAGATCTTCATGATAAAAAAAGCCTGAATTCAGAATTTATCCTTTTAACAAATATTCAGCACTTACAGCAAGCAATGAATTCCCCAAATGATCACAATTTAAAACTCCAATATAACCTTGACTGTCAGGCACTACATTTTGGTAAAAAAGCAGGACAAAATCAAAGCAAAAATGAGTTCCACTGTTGAACCAGGGAATAAAAAAATCCCTTTGTCTCTTCTCCACTACAGCCCAGTGCTGTAAAATAAATGGATTTGACAAGACTTCCCAAAGCCTTTCATTGTGCCTACCGGTGGAAACGCTCACATTATTGGGAGCTGTGATAACTGCCTCTGTCAGCACATTGTGGCCGAGGGACGAACAGGGGAGGGCCAGAAAAAAAAAAAAAAGAATTAGAAGAAAAAACTTGTTCCTGAGAAAATTGAAAGCAGAGGTTTGAGGAAACAGCATTGGCTCGCTTTGTTGCAGTCAAACGATAACTATCTGGATGCTGGAAAAAGCTGGATTTCCACACCTCGGGTGGATTGAATCTTTCTTCTGTTACAAATGGGTTTTTTAGGAGAGACAGAGGAGTCCTGCAGAGAACCACATAATGATATGGTGGCCAGTTTGTCGGAGGGGTGCCGATGTCTGGCTGGACCACTGTGATGATGTCACTGATGAAACCTTCCCCTGAGGCCCTGCAGTGCACATCTGGGACATGTTACTGCGGTGAAAACGGAGGATATTAAGACTTTATACCTCATCATTTTGCCTTATCGTTTTCCCCAAATCCTTAAAGTGATTTTGCACACAATACTAGACAGCTATTAACTAAAAAAGAAATGCTGCTGTACACATCTGTTTGACAAAGCTATTACTATAAATCTTCAGTTAAAGTGGTTACATTGATACAAGCATAAAACAAATAAAAAGGATCATGTCTGGATGCTAACTCCCGATATGCTGCCACATATTCTGCAAACAGGGCTGCAGTTTTATGACAGCCATTAAAAAGACGAGGCAGCAGGGGGACAGAGGGGTTTCTGTGACAGCGGGGATCTGGGAGATGTAGCTCTCTGACTGGGAGAGACATGACTTCAAAGCAGTCAGGATCAATGATGCTGTTTGCCTATTGATTCCCTGCACCTCTCAGGAGAGAAGGATTCATCAATAGGGCTCAGCTACGGCTGGAGAGGGATTAGGCTCTCAGCTCTGATCTAAGTCCCTTCACTAAATTTGGGGCTAAATCCTCTTTGTAATGAGATGTATAGTATTCATTTAGTGGGTGGAAGACATTCCTGCATGGCCCTTTGTGTAAATTACAGAGTTTGTTTTTGCCAAGGAGGAAGTAAAACAAAGGATTAGTCTGTTTGATCGAATTATGTGTTCAGGTAAGGGAAGGGAGAGCAGAATGAAGAGCTAAACAGAATCCAGGGTTCTGCAAACAAGAGGTAAGAGGATGGACTGTATTCCCTTGAGATGAATATTGCCACTACAAACTGTAAAGTGAAACGATAAGGAACGTTACGAAACGGCACAGTTTACAATACAAGATAGACATTTCTTTCTATGTTTTGTACTATACAATAAGATGGGCTATGATTCAGTAAGATATAGTACAATACGATACACGGAAGTACACAATACCATACAAACTAGAGGTGGGGGAAAAAAAATCGATACAGCATAGAATCGCGATATTCTGTTGTGGCGATTTTATATCTTGTCATGGCCACCAAGTATTGATATTTTAGGGCGGAAAGATGACGTTCAAGTTCGATTAGACTGAAATACAAACAGTTCAGATTGTGAGGTGCGTGCCGCTTTTTTCAGGGTTTCACTTTTATCACCGTATGGGTCAGTCTGTGATCCCGTTGTGTAGAAATAAAAAGACTGAAGTGAGATGACTAGACTTAGAATTTTTTGTATCGAGGTAATATCATATATGGGGGCTGATTCCCACCTCTGATAGATACAATACCATATTAAGAAATACACTTTACTGTCACATAATTAGCTGTTGTCACCATAGTAACCTTTGCATGATAAAACAAACAACAAATGCAAACAGCAAACCTTCATCTTTAAAGAAAAGCACGTACAAATACAAATGACCAAACTGGACACAACCAATATTGCACATCTCCAACACACTGTAAAACACAACCGTGACAAGTGATAATAGATAAGAACACACAAGGCTAGCACCCACACCCAAGCCACTAAAAGGTTAAGCCACACATGAGATTGGACCCTGCAGACCTTTTATTCGTTGTCCTGAACATAAAAACCATCCACCTTTCCGTCACTCCTCCTACGGCATAATAATTGATATTTACTAATTACATCCCCCATTCAGCAGGAAATCATTTCCGTCTTTCCATCTGAACCGTACATGAATTATGCAATGAAGGATGAAAGAAACGCCTGGCACGGGAAGCTCTAACATACGAGCCACTTTTGTTATATGTTGTAAGAATTTATTGCTTCTTTTTTTTTCTCAGTAGGAAGAACTTCCAGTTGGCACTCCCATCTGTTCGCCGGTGGGGTTTCTGTAAGCAAAGCTTCCTCTGGAAAGGACTGAGCTGTACTGGCCTCAGAGATTGGGCATATGTTATAGATTACAATGGGAACGACAGTGGCAGCAGGGAGCATTCTGGACGCTTTGTTCATAATCTGAGAATTCAAGTGCGCTGGCAAACGGAAATAACTGTGGTGAGAAAATGTAAAATTCTTGGGAAAACGTAAGCGATTGATTGGAAACTGCAGTCCCAACCTTGAACCTCACTTGAGGAATAAACAAACTCCATTTTGATGCCCATAATCATGACTCTATTAGTCAACTGTCAGTGGTGTATGGGAGGAGGGGACCACAGAGGGATGGCGTGGTGTTAGCGGTTAAAGCTTAATAGCAGCGATCAGGACTGGGCTGGATGGCGGCCTGCTGCCTCGGTCTCTCCTATTGATCAGACTCTGGCTCTGTGATTGCCAGGAATTATTAGCAATCCTGGCCTCCCACTGAATCAGGATTGGGAACCCCCCCACCCCCTCAACCTACCCACCCCCTTCACAAGTGCAGAGGACAAAAGAGAAGAAATAAGTAGGACAGAAAAAGATGATGACAATGAAAGAGGCTACTGTAAATGCAGCCTGTTTAATAAATTGCAGAGATGGCCTTCAGTTTGCATCATGTGTGATTGTGGTGTAAATTATGGGAACACCTAACATTGTATTCTTCAGAGATTCAGGGAACAAGCGGTGTTCAAACAAAGGAATCACACATTAGCACAACATGCAAACAAATGCACAATAAACTGTACAATATCTATGCTTGCCTGTGCATGCATGCATGGATGAAGGAATGTGAATTTGTGGGGACAAATTATTGAGAATAAATATGATTTGTATCTCTAATTACATACCCAAACATCTTTTTTTTTCCTTTTAGTTTTTTCACCCATTTTCTGTTGCTCATTCTGTCTCTTTTCACGATGAAATAATTAAAACAAAAACAAAACAAATGCACATCCATAAGAGACTGAACTGAAACTAGAAATCGCTTCCTAAAGTTATGGGGTAGAGATAACAACAAGTTTCAAAAAGTTGAATGTGTAGCAGCTGTGCAAGCAAAGGTGATAGTTAATGCATTTAGCAAGCAGAGATAATTAATTCAATACAAACAGCAGTTTGTAACTTCATCAAATTTTTTACAACTAAATACACAGTGATGAACCCACTAAATCCCCTCAGAGATCGGTAAGTTGACACTGAATGAAAGGAGGCACTGAAAATAGAAAAACCTCATCCCTCTGTCCACTTGTTTCATATAAAATATATTATGTGCATTTTTGAAACCAGAAAAAGACCCATTTCAGCCAAAAGTAACATTGAAGAACTGATGATCCCACTCTGAATGAGGTACTAATAACGAGTCCCATTTCTCCTCAGGAAATTTAGTGGTGCTCCTGAGGACATTTTGCAGACAACCGCATCTCTCTCGTCTTCCACTCTGGCTGGCAAAATGATCCCCACATAAAATCTGTTTCAGGGCCCAGTGCCTCTTCGTGGGCTTCCATTTCTTTATGGCTTTTCCAGCTGCCAGCCATTGATAACAAAAAGCCATTGGCTCCTGAAGAGCCCTCTTCACCACCGCAGCCAATGGCTGTCATCCATCGCGTCATCTGATTTCCATAACAAAGGCTGTTTATCTGCAAGATTTTCATCACGGCACAAATACGTCTTTCTCTGTCATCCTCTTCATCTAAAGAAGGCCTGCAGGTCCTCGCTAATTTAATATTTACATTCCAGCGCCACCATACAGCATTTGATCTCGACTATTTTGTCAGTTTGGACAGGTGTTAAGATACGCTAATGCTAATGTTTTTGTCATGGTGGCTTCTTTTAAGTCACATCAAATGTTCTTGTTCTGAGGATGCTCCTCCACTGTGGATGATCACAAGTTATTTTTAGTGCTGCATGACAAACAACCAAAACCATATTACATTGTTGTTTGTGCATGACTGGTGGCACAGAGCTAGTGTTACTAACAACTGAAGAGAGCAGCAGTGGGGACTGTCAGCACAGATTCTACCAACCAGGTTACCAACTAGACAGTTGGTATTTAACACTGTAAGACGAAACGAATTGATTAACCATACTGCAGCACCGAGCCAAACCATGATGGGGAAAACACTAAAAAATAATCCAGCCACCATCATTTTTTCTGCTGTTTCTCTTCTCCCTGTGTGAGGTTTAACTCGATTCCCCAGTTTAAGGCAAAGTTGCAGAGACACTCCTGTGTGCCAGAGGAAGTCCAAGCCATCTGTGACTAAAGTGAATGTTTTCTTTTTTTGTACATGGGCCAATAGATGTGGGCACGTGCGTCGCATGCAGATACACACACACACAGTGACACACCTGTGCTTTCACAAATATGTGACAACCCAGAGGGAACAGAAAGCAGACGGAGGGGTTTTTGTAGAAAACTGCACATCTTGAGTCACTTGATCATTGATTAAGAGCCACAGTTAGAAATGATCGTTAATGGAAATATGACATTACAACCAAAAAGCTTCAATGCAATGTTTGAAAACTAGGTATCATTCATGTTTAGGATTTCTCTTTACAAGGAGTGAAACGTTTCAAGACAAGATTGACATTTATATATTGTGTTCAAAGCTAGTTCCAGTTCAGATTTTTCAAGAACCAGTGCAACAGTTTTTCTGTGTGCATCTTTAAATATGTGCATAAGCTACCAAAAGGGCAGATATTTTTTTTCACTCAAAGCTCCCAGCGGCCAAAGAGTAAGTTGATAAACATCATGTTATTAGATTAGTGATTTTATGATTGAACTTTTGAAAGACAGAGTACTTGCAGTCATACAAATTTGAGAAAGCTGAAATATTCACCAAGAGGAAGTGAAGTGTTCATAATAGATACTGCTTATTATAGGGAATGTGTAGAAGAGCAGCAGAAGTACTGCATGGCATGCTTCTGGTCTTCCGAGCTCAGATTATAATAATTGGGGTATGTTTAATTTTTTCATATGAAAAAATACTTACTGAAATAATCATTCAAGTTTACATGAAGGACTTTGTAGCTATTGACTGACAGACACGCTGTATCTACCACCCCCTTCCTGAAGACTCACAAGCTTCTGACAATGTTTTCATCTTTCAAATATGACTAGAAAACACTCACAACATTCATCCTCTCCACATGTCTCTTATTTCTCCTGATTGATTGTTTTTACAACCCCTTGCTTCTTTTATCACCTGTCTTTCCTCAGATGTCAAGGTTCACTTTAATGTCTCTTCCACACGGCAAACAAAAGACGTCTACCACTTTATATTCGCTTCTCGTGCACTACTATGGAACCAGCTATATAGTGAAAATAGATGGAGCTCTATAGGAGCTGAAGGAAGGACTCAGAGGAGTCAGGGAGAATATGGAGGTTGTTTGATATTATTCTGTTTGAATCGACCTTCATACTTTACTGGTTGCTTTCTCACACCAATCTGAAGCACCGTAATCCCTATCAGTTGCAAAAAGTTGTAGTTGTTTTGGGTCATCCAGAGCGGCTGGGACTCCTGACATGGATAATGTCAACACAACACAGCCGAGGCGGAGGGTCAGCTTAAGAGGCTTAGCGAACTGTCATGTCAGCTACATGATACACACGCACACCGGCACACATTCCTCACCGCCGCACTCTGACATTCCAGGAATTTACTGTCAAACACAGAGCTTCGAATGATGACTAAAAGCAGTTAAATCACATGACAAACCATGGATAAACACACAATCAGAAGCAAATCACCTCTAATAGGGTTAAGATTTGCACCGCAGAGGTCTTACATGGACATGTCGGCATACATGCAAGCTGTGTCTGAGGGAGAGCTTCTTTTTAAGGTTGAATGTCAGTGACTATGCAAGGTCTAATTTGGGACACACAGCCTCCCTGTACTCTGTTTTCCTCCTCGCACACTTAGCTTATTGGCTCCCAGTCCACCCACCCTGCACGTATCATGTGTAAAAGTGTGCGTGTTTACACAAAACAAGATTACTGACAGGGGATCACTGACAAGTGATTAAAATCTGGATTGGCTCTGGGCAAATGTTGTGAGAAGGATATACACAGGGACATGGTTGTGTGGTATTTCTGGTTCAGGCTTTGGAGAGCACAAACTGATTATTAACTGTCCCAGATCTGAAATTCTCTTCCATGGAACCACTCTGACATCCAGAGTTTTTGTTGATTCATTTATTAGGCTTTTGACAGTGAAAACAATCATATCAAAATACTGAGCTGTGCTAACCAGAAAGATAAAAACTAATAACGTTTTTTTTTTTTTTTGTTTGTTTGTTTCAATCAGAAATGAAAATTAGATTTAGAAAAAAAGCCTTCCTCATGATGAATGAGGTTCCCTTTAATCGATGAAGCAGATTAAAATATGCAAATCATTCTGCATGAAGGTTAATTGTTTCCCGGAACATCTTGATATTTATGACACCTGCACAACCGGGAGAAGAAATCAATTGAAAAAAGGTCAGTCACTAAAATGAAACACAGCTCCTCCAGTGAAATATTAATGCCCTGCCACTGAATTTGCAGCGATTTTAAATGAGAAAACCGCAATAAATTGTTATCCTGACCTTTTGCAAACATTTTGAATTATGAGCTGATTGCTTTGTTTTTGCACAAGAAATTACAAGCGATTGGATAATTGCAACTGGCAGTGATAAGGAATTTCAAAGATCTAACAATAATAATATTGTGAATGCTGTTGGTAGCGCTGGGACTGCAGGACTTTGAAGTCTGAGATTAGACTGCACAATCCATCACGTCTGACCTATCACCTCCTTGCATGCATGTGACTTGGATTAAGTCCAGGAATCAATGCATGCACACAAAATAACACTCATCCTCATGTGGGGAAAACCCATCCAAGATGCACGGTAAGCCACAAGAATCAAGTCTCAAGAACTGAGTGAGACGTTCAAATACACTCCCGGAAACCTCATTCCTCAACATTGTGCACTATGCAATCAATTTCAGGCCGTCTGATCAAATATGTATTGAAGCTTTAAAACATTTAGGTGTAGAGTTTTCTCTTCTTTATGTCAGCTACACGGGCGGTGAGAAGGCAAGCTGAGTCTAGCAGATGCGGGGCCACGCACACACGGAGATGTGTCCACAGTGCGACCTTTTCAAACTTGCAGGACATGTGTGTTTTCCATCCCGCTCTCTCCTTGTCTGCTTGTATACCTGCAGCGTGGATTTTGTCTTTTGTCTATTTTACGCTGCGGAGTCTCTGGAGAGGAGCTCAGCAGCGGATTTGTACTGAATAAACAACTCGATCTGCAGGATGTTGGGATTGTTCTTGGACTATTGTTCAATCTATGCGCCATTACCCAAAGATCAACACTACAATAAAAGAATGTCTGCTCGGTTTCAGCTCAATTGACATATAATATCCACATATTATTTGCGTTTTACTGTAATCTTCTTATACCGAAATGGTCCTTAAATAAATCTAATGCAGCACCTACTTACAGTGGCCAGCTACTACTAAAGCCATCACTTCTAGTAAATTTAGCACACTTTATTTATATATTTATTTCTGTATCTGTGTATTATTTTTTTAGTGTCTCTACCAGCCTAATGACTATGTGCTATATGTAAACTATCATTATTTCCATCTTTGATATGCATCTTGTACTTTTACAGAGATGTTCATCAACATCAAACAAACACATGAGTAATTCATTAAACCCTGCGGTAAGGCATTGAAAATGTAAACATACGTTGAGTACAACCATTTGTTTGTTGGAGCTGTACACCGTTACCTAGAATGGACAAATCCAATCCGACAAAGGCTTTTGTCTCAGGCAAATCTGAGACCGATCTAATGACTACCCACAATGCACCGCGAGACGTATGAAGAGAGCTGCTTTGCATAATCAAGAGGAAGGTCTTATTTGGTCCACTTCTGCCTTTTGTCTCGCTTGTCAGGTTGTCTGTTAAACAATTATTTCACTCTCACTTTTGCAGTGCGCGCTCTCTCTCTGTGTCACTCACAGAGTGTGCGACGCCGGCTGCACAGTCATTAGCTTTGTTCCAATTTCCTTTTTAAGGTGCTTTAAGAGAGTTCTTTAGTGGACGGGGGTTAATCCCAAGAGAGAGCGTGTGTTGGAGCAAAAGGAGGAATGATTGTAGTATTTTAAGTGTTGTGAAGGGGAGTGGTGAAGCCGCTTTATTAAATTAGAAATGTAAACGTTTTAAACATGCATGTCATTTAGTTGTTTAGTAGATTCTTCTTAAATGTGCAAAGGGGAGTTTTAACACTGAGGTTGAGATTAAAGTTAAGAAAAAAGTCAGTGTGTTCCTCCTTTAGGCAAAACAATCATATCATTCCATACTTCTTCATAGGTGGTAAATCCTTAAAAAAAAACAAGGATATGAACATTTATGGATCCGATTGACAAGCAGCAAAATCCATTAGCCCCTTATTTTCGATGGAGGAACAGTGAACGCCTCTCAATCAATTCTACATATGCCACCTTTTCACCCCAACAGTATCTGTTTGTGCTCCAAGTACAAAAAGTGAAGCGATCCATTGGAGTGAAAAAAAAAAGCAAAAAAATAATCATCTATGCTGTCTGTGTGTGAGCAGCAGTCCATTCAGCATGTGTGTGTATAAAGAGGAGTGTGAACGGTGTCCTGTGTTGAAAAATGACTCAGTGTTCAAAATGATTCTGCACTTACCACCCCACAGCCCCCTCAGACCCCTCACGGCAAAACACATCCACTTACCTGCAAGAGAGGAGAGACAAGAAAATCAATGACTGCACACTCAATTATATCACGACTTGCCAAGCAGGTGCTCCCTTTGTTTCCTCCCGAGGAGACGCCGACCACTTTATAGCTACAAAATTAGGTAGCGGCTTATTGGGAATTACACTTTGAGGGTGTGTGAGCTGCTTCTTTACAAAAACAATACAAACAGAAACAAAAGAAATGGTCCCTTATGATAGAACAAAGCATAGCCTGGCAGAAGATTGTGTGTCTCAAGCACTAATAAAAAATGCTCTGCCTCTACTCAACAAGGCACAAGGATCCATTGAAATTTGCATATAACCTTGAGTCTGCTCTTGAGTTCAATCAAGATGCCATAAAACCAGATATAACTGTCTAGATGTCAAATGTAGAGTGAAGACAATCTAATGCACATAAGGCAGGAAACAGGGCCAAATGACAATGAAACAAGGAATGATTGGATTCATCATGTTGGGAAGGGAGAATTATCGGGCCCAGAGACCCTGACCTGGTGGCACTTTTGGCAGCACGTACCCACCACCCCAGGCAGACCTGAGAATGGTTATGAGAGTCATTTCAACAGCAATGCTGATATCCAAAGCTATGTGTTTGAAAAACAAACTGGATGTCAAATTTAGGATGTCATGAGTTCCTGTTATGAAGCACATTTTGTCCTTTAAACACAAGTCATAGTGAGCGTAATGTACAAGGTACCTCCATACTACATAAATTAACAGCTTTTAGGTTTGTGCTGCATGACACTTTGATGATTTCTGTTTTAAAGTAAAGGTTGGATAGATGCATTGTAATACAAGACATGTGCAATCCTATCGATAAATCACTTAAAATAGTATCAAAAATACTGTAGGCCCTAAACACAATACAAAGTAATTTTCCTCTGGAGTAGCATCAGCAAAAAAAAAAAAAAAAAAAAAACTTTTTTTTTTTAGGGGAGCCTCTTTCCATTTTAAAAGATCCCAAAACTATTTTGACATTAACAGCTAGTAGGGCGCTAATAAACCCTGTTGTCTCTGGAGTTTAGCACTCTATTAAACTAAGCAGCAGTCAGGGATGCTCAGTGAACATAACAAATATACAACAGTGGGACTAACACATAATGGTGTGAGAGCAAACAGTGATTACAATTTCTATCTGCGTGTGTGTGTGTGACCGTGCACGTGTGTGTGTGTGTGTGTGTGTGTGTGTGTGTGTGTGTCTCAGGGCCCAGCAGGGAGAAGTGTAGAGACTCAGCGCCCAGCATGAGGTCTTTGGTGAGTGACTTATCTCTGCATAGCTGATCAATAATTAAGCATGGGACATGCTCTAATGAGGACGATAATACATTGTTAGTAAGATAACACCTCAGTGCGAGGTGCTGGACTGGTCCTCTTCATTTAGAGGCACTCATCAGGCTATTAGGATTTGTCACTTGGTGGATAAGCATACCTCTATTCCCTGTCTGGCTCTCATTTATGTCTCTTCCATTGTTCTTTTGCCTTCCTGTGCGCCTGGATTTCTCAAATTCAAACATTTCTTTCTCGACTTTGACAGCATTTTGCAAATTGTTGGCTCTTCCTCTCTCACTTCTCGATGCAACGTGCTGTAACAGAGCTTGCACCTCTCTTTTAAACAGCGCATCAATACAGCTCCAGATGCTATATGACACATGCGGTAAGGAGCATTTCTGAAACCATCCATCAGAGGGAGGACGAGCCCTCGCCCCATCCCTGCCACTCGTCTCCTCCGCCTCCTCCTCCCCGCAATCCACATCCAGCAGACAGGGTTTAATAGGGCCCATTAATCAGGGGGCTCGTCTAGAAGAGGCCAGACTATAAGTCAGCAAAGGAGAGGTGAGGCTGATCCTTGAGGACATCCTGTGTAATAAGAAAGCGCTAACCTCAGCGTAGCACACGTGCATCAGCACCTTCAAGCATGGACACAGCACAGCTCAGGACTTACAGGACAATTAAGTTTAATGTATAAAATCATGACTGTTATGTCTCTGATTAATTCATCAGACATTTATTATTGAAGCCAAGCAATGGCAGGTGATGAATGTCTGGTTGTGGTGACACTAATGATGGCTAGCAGAAGGCGGGTACTGATAACTGCCTGTAAAGGTTCTGTCTGTGTCTTCTTCTATTGCCTTCAATGGCAACTCCCTGTGGGACTATTTAAAGGAAGTACAAGGAGATATCTCTCATTCGGTGTAACTCCATCTATAAATATTGGGCTGTTGTGGAGGAAAGGGAGGGAATGCAATTGATGACATCCTGACAAAGAAATGCAAGACAAAGACCCGCACACACACACACACACACACACACACACACACACACACACACACACACACACACACACACACACAACAGAGTTCATCCTAAACGAAAAGAATCTTGCATCAAAGCCAAGACCTCTGTTTTCTGAAGATACCTCAGGCTCATCCAGTGCCATCTGCTACACCAATACCTTCTCCTAATGCAGCTCAGTGAGGGCCAGTTGGCACAGAATCTGAGTACAGCCAGACTCAGGAGATGACTGGCAGGAGAAAAGCGCAGAAACTCAGCCAAGTTTCGGCTTACATAAATATCTGCTCCCTTGAAAGATAAGACTTTCTGTTTAAGGAAAATATAACTTAGACATTCTTCCCCCTATCTATGCAGGTGCACTGGGTCGATTTCCAAGGCTTTATCCTGCTAGACAGTGTGCCATTTCCAGTTTGTAACATCTGCCAGTGGTCGGATTTTGCAAGATGGTTGGATTTTCTTAAAAAGTTGCCTTCAATACAAGCCCCGGGCAGGAAACATAAAGAAAGAAACTGCAGAAAGAGATACTGTGTTCCTAGATTTCATCTCGCAAAGTCTCCCTCTATGGTCCTTTGCATGAAACGCAATAAATCAGGAGATAAGAAAAGAAGTAAAAGAGCATTGCTTTCCACCAAATATTATCACTGGGGTGCCTCCACGTGTGCTTCCATATCATACATAAACAACAACAATGGGCTACACCAGTCAGGCAGATCAGTCCCCAGAGGAGATGCTTATAAAGACAGCCGGTTAGGCCATCAATAATTAAAACAGATGTAATTCCCATTAGCCGTGGGAGTAGGCACATAAATAGTTAATGTGCGCCTTGTGTCCCTTCCCCCTCTCCATACATCTCCTCGTCGCTCCTTTCATCTTTCAGCTCAATCCTCCTCTTCTGCTCCTCATGCTTTCTCCTCTCTCTGAGCGTACCCACTCCTCCGAGGACAGTTTTGAGGCAGCAGGGCTCAGACACAGACACACACCACCGTACTGATTATAATGGTCCCACTGGGAAGGTTGGATAGGACGAGGAAGGAGAAAGAGAAAGAGAGAGAGAGAGAGGGCATCCAGAGGGAACAGAGGCCACGATTTATGAGCTGGCGTCATGGGACTGGTTAGCTGCTGGATTGGGAGGCTCTAGTGTGTGCTTACACTTCATGCTGACAGCGATGAAAAACAGGCAGCTGTCTTGCTTGAAAGTTAATTGATAAGACCAAACAAAGCAAGTTGGAGTTGTGGTATAAAAAGTTTGTAGGTAGTACACTTACGCTGGAAGATCAGGAGGAGGTCAGAACAGGATGAAGACTCATCCTTGGTGTGAGACAGGAAATAAGAAAAGGACCAAAAAGTCCAGGTTGCCTCTCTCTGTATTTTTCTTCGTCCTGCCCAACCTTACCAGGCATGAAGAGAGTTTGTAGCTAGTCAAGAAAAATAGGAAATATCAAGAGGTCAGACTGGGACAAAGACTGGTGTTGGCCTCTGAGACGCAACAAGAGAGCAAGGCAAGAGGTTTCAAGTGGAGGAGAAGAAGAGTTGTACTTCTGCCTGATAAATACCAGACAGGATGTAGAGTGGGATCCTGGAATTGAAACAGCCGTCTGCTGATGTCGCCCCATCAGTCACCAGACGCCCCTCATTAATCCACACTCCCCCCCACACTCCCCCTCCCCATTCGTCCGTCCTCCCATCCATCCTCCCGCTGATGCTGGCCTGTCTTCCCTGTTGAAAGAGCCGCCTGTGAAACAGTGGCGCTATCGGAGAGCCAAATGATGAGCCCACTGTCCATCTATCTCCTTGATGACATGGGGCCTAATGTGCTGGTTCTACAGGCAGCCATAGATGTAGGCCTCAGGCAACGACGACTAAAGAGGAGGGCAGAGAGTTTCGCAGAGACCACAACAAACTCTCACACACAAATTTTTTTTATTATAGCCACAGGCAACGGGCACACATTATCACTGTACAGCTCTTACAAATCGCATCAAAGGCACTTTATCTTCGAGGAAGATCAGACGATCACTTACATTCTTATGTGGTCATTTGTTCTTCTGTATGAAACAGTCTTATTGATGTAATGGAGTCATGTCAAGGCTTCTTGACATGCACTTTCCTGTAGACATGCTACATGCTGTTAAAGCTATGCCCGGGCACTGCGATGTCAAAGTGAAAAACCGCAGATTTAATTTGTTTGACCTACATAGCCATCAGCATAAGCACGCCAAGCCATGCCGTTAATCAACCTCTACATCACAGGGTTCCTCTGCATCCGTCTGAGACGAGGTCCCTTGAATTATAATCTGCTCTCCGGTTGCTTTCGTGTGATGTTTGAATATTGAAAAAAAAGGGGCTGCACAGATAATCATAACCCACCCGTGGAGTGTGTCAAAATGTAACAGATAGCAGCAGAGAGGAGTTTGGACGGACAGAAAATACAAACGTTGGTTGAGCTGACAAATACAGACAAGGAAATATGTCAGCTGCCGATAGATCAAGGTGATTTATAGTATATGAAAGAACCTTTTGAACCAGTACTGTTTAGTTACGCTCAAGAGAAACACAGAAAACTGATTGAAATGGCAAACGGGCTTTACCAAGAAGATCACTAAAGAGGCTACACCTACACATGCTGAACTTTGTGGAGAGACTGGAGACAGTGGAGAGAAATTGGGACCAAGTAAAACACATTTGATGGTTCATCAGCTAACATTAAATGGCAGCTAACGTAGGCATTCAACAATTTCCTTTCTAACATACACATTTGATACCACAGCAAAGGCAAAAATGCCAAGCTCTCCGTAATGTAAAGACATAGGAATAGGTCGATTGCTACATTAGAGGAGAGCCTAGTAAGAGTTCAACTAATTCCACAGTTGATATTCAGTTGCTTATCATTTGAGAAGTGGTGAAATGTCAGTGATTTGTCAGGCCTCCTTTGTTTAAACCGTTTGTAAACGTTGAATCCATCGGACATAATAATAGAAATTAGGCGATAAAAGGCTATTGTGTGATTGCTGTAATGAGCTTGTGTAGCGCTTTCCTTGTCTTCTGTCACACCCACATATTCACACACTGATGGCTGGGGTTGCTATGTTAAATGTCCATCAGCAATGACTAATCCGTTGACACCCCGCCGACGAAGCAGAGGAAGCAACCTGGGGCTTTGTGTCTTCTTGCCCAAGGGGACATCGGACATGTGGCTGCATGAACTGGGGATTGAACGCCCGACATTCCAGCTCCACTTTCCGGAGACGACTGACTCTACCACTGAGTCACAGCCTGCCCCCAAATATGCTGATTTCTAGAAAAAGATAAGCTGCTAAGCAGAGGTTTTTCATCATCATACTGTTACTCCAAAGCCAAGGTTGAAGGTTATCGCCACTCTTTCGTTCGTCCACCAGAAGGGAATTCCACTCTCAGGGGACAAAATCTCTCCCGCAGAGGTGGAGCTGGCAACTCTCTAACAAACACACCAAGTCATTCATCATCTCTCAAAGGAGTCAGCACCACATCAATCTGTCTGTCAGCAACTCTCCACACCAATCTGCCTCTGCCTGCCTGTGTACATTCCATGCCAGATCTCAGTACTGCACAGATTTAACTCTATTTGAGGCCTGCACTCATTAAATCACCAAGGAGGCTAGCAATGGAAGCATAGCAATAACTAGCATTCCCTCCGTTCTAGTAAAACACATCGGCTGTGCATCCAGACACTAGTTACCCTCTTAGCGGAATCCATGTGTTAGGGGCTTGTAATAATGCATTTCATAATTTAAAAATTAGATTAATTAAATTAAAAGGCAACAGGGATGGGGTTTAATTTAACAATACCTTGATGTTCCATTAGATTGAATGAGAAATTAGACCACGATAGGTTAGACAGTAAAAAATGACTTTAAATCAGAAAGAACAGCATATAGGCTATAGAAAAATTGCTGATCTATGTGTTTTTCCGATTTTCCCTGCAGGGCAGTTAGAATACTACTTACAGGTACAGTATGGAGTTCAATGAACCAGTAGAACCATTAAGGAGAGCTCTAAGTATTGGCAGTCCTAGGGGGATTGAATCTGTGTGGAAGACACAAAATCGTTGGGGGGGGGGGGGAAGGAGCACCCACAGCACCCTCACTTTCTGAGTATCAGCTATTTGCTAACTCAGCATCCTACTCTGATTAGGAGTCTAATGGGGTCTGTAGCTCATCTCACACCCCAACATACATGCACACACATGCACACAAACACGTTTACTGCCAAAAAGGCTTCAAGCTGAACATGGTGCTCTTGTCTATTTGACAGACGCTGACAGTGACAGACAGCTATTGTAAACAACATGTCATGATGGATGGACTGTATGCTGTCAGAAGTATAGTGAGCCCCCTTGAGATTTTAAGGGCCAGAAACAAAAAAAACTTAAGCAGATTATCCTCTAAAGAATACCACTCTTTCACATAAGAGGTTTCTGTGTTTTTCTCTCTATGCAATAGTTGGGTCTCTGTTGGGGAAAAGCAACATCACATATTTCCACGAACTATCAAAATTGTTCAAAGTAAGAATCTAAAGCTGTATCCACTAATAGTTGCTAAGTTATTTTCTTACAATGCCATGAAGAACCACTGACCCAACTTGATCAAAGGAAGCCCTCACAAAACTAAGGAAACAGTTGCAAATTTTGAGCACAAAATTGTTACCATATTGCGTTTCTTTTATGCCGATGTATTCTTAATCTGACAACTATTTCTAGAACAATCTCAGAACCAACTAGCTATCATCTACAGATGTCATAACAAAATAGCCTCTGGAAAACATCCTTTTTTCAAAGTCCGACTAGACACTTAAGAGAAGCTCACTGAAATGCCTGTGGACAATGAATCTCAAACTGTAAACAGAAAACAGATGGCTTTTAACTCCAAACATTTGAGTCCCTTGCCCATAAGTAGAGATCATTTAATCAGTAAGTATTACCATGCCACACCCATCAGTGATGTCACTGTGTACCAACACACCTATTAGTTCACTGATACATCCCTGCAGCTAGGTGAGTTTTAAATTATACCACTGGATGACAACCACATTTTCTGTGTATTTGTTATGTAACTCTGCTCAAGAGAATATATTAATGCCATCGAAAATAATGAAGCGTCTAAAAAGAATAATACAAGTTGAGTGCTGTGTGGAGAGCAAGCAGCATGCACCAGACTTGAAAAATGATGTGGAAATGCAAAAAACTGCTGGTCCTCAAGTGACCAGTAAAGGCCGGCTGCAAAAGCCAGGGAATACCCATTATGGCTCATATTAAAGGTGGAAAGGCTACAGGAGCAATATGAAACACTGTCACAGCAGATTCTACAAAGAGGTTCTGTCTTAAACACAAAGGATTCGGGATAAGAGAACCTCTAGAAAAACAAAAATAGCATGATAAAAATGAGTTACTGAGACATGAGGTAATTGGGTTTTTATGCTTCCTGAGCAACCCCTGAGTTAAGGTCTCCACTCCTTGTCGAGCTGAAACAGCTTTGAATTTCATTCTGCTGTTGTTGCGGCAAGCCGACAATCAGATCAATGGCAGCTTTGCATTCAAATGGCAGGATTAAGAAACAGGCAGTGGCAGACCTCTGCTCACATCCCCCATCTTTCACTTTCTCATTCCATCACTTCAACCGGCTGACAGAGTGCCACTGACAGTCACACCCTTCCGGCGACAGATGATTTGTGGAACTACGACTTGATTCAGGCCTTTGCCCCCACCACCATCTTTTTAAAAGCTCTTGTCAGAGCGATAGGAACTTTAGGTTTTAGAGGTGGCGACAAGCCAAAGGTTTAGAGGGGGCACACACAGGACTTTTATGCATTAGCTGTAATCACTCCTTACCCTTTTCCCTTAACACAGAAATGGTGGCAGACATGTGTACAAGAACAAGCAGTGCAGAGCAGAGAACTTGCAAAAGTGTATTCTTGAGGCACATCACCAGTGTCACTTACTCAGCATCCTCCTGCTACTGCACATTCCTGTCAAAAAGTTCCCTTTACTTTTCCATGATTAGCCCAGTTAATAGGCCATTAAAATGCTGCACCATCAGAGTGAGACTTTTATTCCCCGCTCAGTCTGGCCTTTCATTCTGCAAGAAAAGCATGTAGCAGGGAGGATATAACAGGAGGCTAATCCAATGGGATACTCCCCAACAATAAAAATACCTTACCGGCAGTGCCTGGCGGAATGACCCATTTTAATTGTGCGTACACTAATCTATCCCACAGCAAAAAGTGCTGCGGTTATATCCAGTACTCTTCCTCTGTGGCTCAGTGGTGCATTGTGTGGGTGTGTGAGGTCTGGAGGATCAGCAATATTGTTTTTGTGGGACTCGGAAGGGCTTACAGAGACATTTCTCCCTCTGGGGGCTGCAACCGTATTTAATCCTGTATCAGGGAACTCCTCAATAGGCGATCATGGATGGATTTGATCATTTAAATCTGTGAAATTCATGTAGCCCTGTTTGGAAGAAGAAGACAATAAAAAAAAGAAGCTGAACTTGAAACCAGTCTCACTTGCAAGCTGATGGGTCATGTTTTTGTTGGCTAATCTCGAAAGCCGGTCTGCCAAGTTTGACTGTAACTGAAAGCATATTTTCTTTTCACAGGAGTCTGACTCAGCAGCCTGCCTCTAAAGATGGACTCCCGGGTTAAAGCAGGACAGCTATTAGAGCCTATAGCCTATAGAGCATCCAATAAAGCCACTGAAAGGCAATAAAGGTGCAGAATTTCTGGGAAGGAAATGCATTAATAACCAGCTACTAACAGACCTCTCTATCCTGGTTTTAAGTAGATCGGCTCTATAAAATGTCAGCACATTCTGTTCTTTATGAGGAGAACAGTCTGGCTAGGTGAATCCAAGGAAACATCTGACCTATTGGCAGTTATGGATTCTGCTTATTAAACTCTTCTCCCTCATAACAGAAACATATACAACGTAGATGAAAGGAGGATTGGCCTTGTTAATGTTGTCCCATCCTTGTAGGAAATATTCCTAAAAAGGGTTGAAGCTCTGAGTCACTGTCTCTATGTAGAATGGACTGAGTACACAAATACTACCCTGTGTTTCCCCTGAGGTCTAATACAGTAGCAAATCAGCGTTTGACTTGTTAAATGCGGTACATAAAACCTCTGCCCCTTTTTGTGCATCGGATTCTGCCACAACATCGCCTCCGGTTGGTGCTGACATTTGGCACCTCTCATTTATCTCGCTAAAGGTCATGAATTGTAGCGGGTGCTATAATGAGTCATGTGCGGGATGGATCAAAGTTCACACCAATACCGGAAAGGTCAACTGACAGGGCATGATGCCCCACAGGCTCATCTGTTGCCCCCTCATTTAATTAAATGATGGATCTATTGATGGGCGTTTAAGCTACACATCCAAACAGTACGCTAGCACACAGTGCAGCTATCAGCACCTTTCGTTGGCATCATTCCTTTTAAAGATGAGTTATCATTGCGTCATTAGAGAGAATAATGTCACAGATACAACATGATGTGGGTTTTTACAAGGAATAGACAAGAGGAGGCATGGTTATGTTTCAACATGTAACCAAGCGTTCATGCGCAAGGTCTTCTTTCTTCCCCCTGGCACTACGGCTTTCTTTTGGACCTTTTCAAAATCCTTGGCATGGCCCTTCACTCACTGACACGTGTTAATCATGCTTGTCATAACAAACACATTTGGCAGTCAGCACTTTCAAAGCCAATGGGGGTTTGACAGGGACACCTGGTGTGTGGGAGAACTTTAAAAATGATGCTAATAAGTTAAGTCATGTGCTTATTCAGATAGTAGAGGAATTAATTAAGCAACCCTTTAAAAAACACACCCCACACATAGCTGAAACAAATGCAATCTAATCCAAATTTAGAACAAGAAGTCCAATTTTTGAAAGACTTTAAGCTCCTGTGAAGGATGTGTGGTTAGGGTTGGCACCCCATGTGAACAAAATGGTACCTCTTATCGTCGTTCTTGTCCTTTGTACGTGTAAGGCGTGTTTTCTGATGAATAATCTCCTCCTGCTTTCTCTGATAATCAATGGAATCACTCACAGTGAACCTTTTCTGTGAAAAAATGTAGTGTGCAGTCGATCATATCAATCTGTTTCATAACCAGCTAAAAACTTCTCACAGGAGCTTTAAACTGGCTTTCAATGTATTTTGTCATTTTTTGGGGCTTTTTGAATGCTTTTGTATTATAGACGTTTCTTTGATTTGTGTATCCTACACCCATTCATATAAATTGGAAGGAAATCTAATAAGATAAGATGATATATACGTTATTGTCCCCTTGGGGAATTTTTTTCTTGGACATCCTGCAATTTACAAGCGATACAGAAAACAGAACAATTCCACAGAATAAAAAAGATAAAAAATCAGCAACTGCAGGCAGTTTGCAGCAGGCAAGGGGGGGCAAGGGAAAAATAAAAACAATTCACAGAAATTGAATTCAATGCATACGCTTGTCCATGCATACATATTTACACATGCACACGTTATGGCAGTATTTACAGATGAGTATTTTAGTTATGTTGAGTGGGTATGACTATTGCACGGGTTCTGCATAAATGTGTGTCAATCTAGTTATTCTCAGTTAAGGCCCTACTTAACTTCCTAGATTCAGTTGAGTAATTAACACATTTTCATAAAGCTATACACCTCGAGGTCGGCGGGGGCAGCCGTTGTTTGTGTTTCACAATATGAAGTAATGCACTGTCTGGAAAACTGTTTTTCAATGTATCCAAAATAACTTCCCTCATCATTCCAATATTCAGCCTGATAGCTGCAGGTACAATATCAAATGTTTTTTTAATCCTTTTTTTGGATTTAACTGTTGGATATATCATTGTCCAGATGAGCAACAGAACTCTCTGCCAACTGGATGGAACTAAACATCAACAGTGTTGCTGGCACAAACATCATGAACACCTGTGTAATCCAACACAATCCAACCCCCCTGCAGCAAATCACAACTTTGTCCAGCTCGACTCTTTATTACAAATCTTTTTATTACATTTTTTGTTGGTGTCAGACAGATGCTGGGTCTGTTTCTAGGGTGTAGTTTCCGTAGTGTTGACATATTGAAGGCTTTATATTGAAAGCTGATCGACGTACAACATGTTACCTGTAACATGAACACCTTGTTATTTTTGAAGTTAATAATCAGCAGACATGATGCCCAACAACTGCCAACCTCAAATCCTTGACTGAATGTTACTGGAATCCTCTTTCACACACACACACACACTCACACACACACACACACACACACACACACACACACACCCCTGTTTACACACTGAACAAAATCTCTCCTCTAAACAAACTGCAACCAGAGTAACACAGTTAATAATCTCCCTGATATGCTTTCCACACTAAGCTAGCCAGCGAGCAGTGTTCCTGATATCCTGCTTAGCGGCTGTCGGGCCAGTGTCTGTGTTGCTCTACATCCTCTGTTGCAGATAGGAGATAAAGAGCAGTCCAAGCCGGTGCCACTGGTTCAGGCTGATAAGCACTGCTAGATGCCTGCTGGTCCGCTGGCAGCTCACTGTCCACAACATACTTCAGTCACTGATAAGACCTCCCTGTCCTTACAACACCTTTGTGTGAAACAGGCTGGAGCAACGATAAAACAGTGGAGGAAAAAGAAAAGTTGTGGATTTAGTTTTTTTTTGTTTTGTTTTTTTTAGATGGTATCATCCTGTTAAATCTTGGGATGAATCCTTATTGCGGTCAAGTACGGCGGCCAACTAGAGCAAACACAGTGCAATGGCCAAACAGTTTCTAATTAGAACATGAGGGCTGAAAATTCAGAAATGAGGCGATAAAACAATATGCAACAACCAACCAAATTTTGCTGCATATAAATAATTGTGATGCAAAAAGCCAAAACGAATTGAAAGCAAACGAACCAAGAATGTAACTATGCAAAGCGATAAATATGCAACACGAAATTACAGATGTAACAGATGAACAATAAAAGCTCCACGCCTGTGGGGGGGCGCAACTTTAAACTGGATACTGGCGATATGCATTGTATCGATAATTTCCATAGGAGATTTGCCAATCGAGCGACATGGTTTTCTTCATCTGCTCAGCATGTTATTGAAATATCCTGAGGTCAGAGCTACAGAGGAAGCTGCTCTTTTGACCAAACAGGAGTAGAAACGAAAGCTACCTAGCGTTTGCTGCATCTGTAACATCAGTGTTGTATCCCGAACTCTGTTGACTGGATGTCACTGAGTTTTGTGTGTTCAAATGTGGCTCAGATTCTTGTTCTATCCAGAGTGAGTTCTTCAGGGAGCTACTTCCTGAAAGTTCCTGAGAGACTTACATCAGCCAAACCTTTGACTCCAAAGTCTTTTCTGTCTGTTTGAACTTGTAAGCCCCCCTCAAGGGATCGTGCAGACCCACACTCTTCAAACTAAAGACGACGACAAGACAAGATAAATGGAGAAAAACAGATTTAGCTGAGAAAAAGAAGGCATAAAGGTATCTTCAACTTTATAAGAAAGATCCACATTTGGTGTAGTGGAATGTTTCCTTTTTTCAAATTGAATGTAAAACAGCCTACTATGCGCAATCTGTATTTGTTACGAAGATTAGTTTTTGGCTCTTTTAATCAAACTCCTGATTAAAACAAATCTTGCTGTAGCTGGAGCCAATCTTTTCTAACCAACAATCTATTTCCCAGCAGCAGCTGTCCAGTGGCAAACCAATACTCAGAACAATAATTAGGTGAATCTCATTGGAAGAGGAAAATTGGCTCATTGAGATTAAATAGCAGGCTATTTGGCCTAGGTGCAATAAAGCATCCACGACAGACAACGGCACTAGCGATTTGATGAACGTGCAAACGTTTGTGAATGCTGTAGGTGTAAATATAAGGACCGCAGGGTGCAAATGATGCAAGCCTACACAGCAGATGGCGTGTGGAGCCATTCAGGAGCCAATCTGAGGTAACGTGGCATTAAATAATTGGAATTCTATTCAAATCTGCCGTGCGTAATGGCAGATAACAATTCTCTGCCCATTACGGAGAATTTACAGATATCTGGTTGGTGATGCATGAAAATGTGTCAAAGTGCACACCCAGTGTCAAAGAAAATTACATCTAATTACCAGGTGTAATTTTCTGCATTCTTACCTGCTCTGTGGTTAACCATTACCTTAATTTTTAGGGAGTGACTGTTTATTTTCGTTTTTCAGATAAAGCCGATTATGTGTTTCATTAGTGTGGTTGTACGTTCCAGTTCCACTTCAGAGCTTTTGAACAAGAAGATTTTGAATGGTGTCAAGTGTTTTTTCCCCTCTGTAGCGTATTGCAAAGATATCAGCGAATAAGGGAGGGAGTTAACTAATATTTAAAAAACCCACAGTTCTTTGCTGCAAACCTGGCACAAACCATCGACTCCCACCACGACCACCTCCATCTCTCCCTCTGTGCCTGTGCATCTGTTGCAGTCTCACAGGCAGATGTTCCTATGAGGAGAGGCAGCAGGCAGATATACCCCCTCCCCACCACCCTTCATCCCCCATACCATTACCTCTCTATCTATCCGACTGCAACAATACCCCACCGACCCCGTCCAAGCCACGCACCTCTCCCTGCAGCAGCCCTTTGTATGAGCTTCATTGACCCCCATCTCCAGACAATTACGCCGGATAACAAGACATTGAGGGCCCACTGCTTGCTTCGAGGAGCCGCTGATAGCAACACAAAGGCCACTTGACTGTCAAGCAGAGGTGATGGAGCATTTAGATGTGCAGACAGGGAGTTGGACGTTTACTGCCTACAAAACTATCCTTATGAATTACCATTTAAAGTGTAATTGCAACACTTAAAGACGTATTATAAAGGCTCAACATGCTCAAAAGTATATAACAGAACTCTTGCCAGGTTACTGCTTACATATTTCACCTCAGTGGATTAAAGCTTTGGCCCAGAGCCATATCTGACTGCTGTTAGGGAGAATAATGAAGAATATCTGAGGTGTCATTAATCTTTGTAAGGTGTGTGTGTGTGTGTGTGTGTGTGTGTGTGTGTGTGTGTGTGTGTGTCCTCTCTTACACCACTTTCCCCCCAGAGCCAGGTGGTGACCAGACAGCACAAGGTCAGGATTAGAAGGTCAGAGAGCATCATGAGCTCCTCATGGGTGACACAGTGACAATAGAAGACACATGCATACAGTTACGCAGAACTGGTAGTGGAATCAATCTCAAAGGCAGTGTGTCATTATTCTAGCATTATCACTTGATAGTTTACGACTATAAAAAATAAGTCAATATGACATTACATAAAGGTTAAAAAAAAACACAAAAATCAGTTAAATGAGGTAAGAACTAAAGTGAGGGAAGAATTTAACAAAGTGGCCTTATGTTCTGCACATGCAGGAGTATTATTATTATTTTTTTTACAGTTCTTTAATTGTACATTTTTCAGTTAAAAGCGTTGCGTACAAAAACTGCTTATGATCCAAATGAAAGAAACATAAATGGATCAGAAATAACCTATGAACAGAATATGAGTAATGGGCTTGGATAATGTCAGAGCATTGGCAGGTACTGTTGTACCTTTTGTTCTCCCACACAGCAAGAGGGCATGGACAGCCTGCAGTGCTTCTGATCTGCTTTAATAACTGAGATCTTGGCTTTGGCTGGTTTATCCAGTGCTGGAAGATAGATAAAAACAAACATAGCTACATTTGCTGCAGTGTGTGCCAAAAAAAAAACGGAGCTAGCTGCCTGGCTGAGGGTGAACCTGTAAAGACTACAAAGATGTGACAGCACAGCTCGGACTGGTTTATGTCATTTTGTATTGATCACAATGAGGGGACTGAGGTCAGGACGAAAAAAGAACACACCTCACTGCTACACCTTTAATACGTGCGGCTGTATTGATGCTGAATTCACAGATGGATGTGTCATGTATTGGGTGTCATTGTGAAAAGCTTTCATTTCTCCTTCTGTCTGGTGAAAAAAAAAACCCTGCAGGCACATGTCAAAATGCACACCCACACAGAAACTGATGCACGCAAAAAGCAGTCACCAACACACGCACACACACACACACACCAATTGCATACAAAAATCGCTCTGCAGTAGCTTTGGTTCTGCTCTGGTTTAGTTAACTGATTCCTCACAAGCCACTCTTCTGTCTGCATTTCAAAAGATTCATAATTCTTTCTGTTAACAGCTCGAGCTCTGCAACAGGCCCCGCGGCTGAGCTGTAATCCCAAAATGAACTCTGCATCACCTCCAACACAGCTGAAGGGAACAAAGTAACGCAAAAGGAGAAGGCAAGGAAAGTATGCCAACTGCCCACTCAGCCAATCACGCTTGGGATTTCTATAGAGAAGGACGTCCAATGGGATTGGAGGAAGAACCCATGGGCGACTGATAACCAAGTTCAAGAAGTGCTATAGGCTACCAAGATGCCTACAATATGTTCCAGAGCATTGCTAATGCATTGGATTCTGTCGTAGGAGATTACTTCTGAGGTTGGATTAAATTTATCTTCTAAAAAAGGCACTGACTTTTTGTAGAAATTCTGTTACAGAGATGACACCAGTTTCATTCCTTTTTATTCATGCTTTTTTTTAAATGCCTGAAAAAAGTGCATGAGCCTCACTGCTATCATAAAGTTATGTTTTTTCATGAGCGCAGCGATGCTATAATCTGAATTTACTGTGTTGTTGAATTTCAGAGGAAGCAAACAATTCTGTGATGGGATGTGCAGACATCTCCGCTCTCCATAAAAAGGAAGGTTAGCAAGTCATTCCTGATACAATTTTAGGCATCAAAAGAATGAAATGCACATTAATGGGAAAAAAAATTGCTTTGTATTCTGTTCAAGATACTCAATTGTTGTTCTGTTTTTTTTCTTCAACCTGCATCCAAGTGAGAGAAATTACAGCTCTGTGCCCCTGAACCACCTGCTTCAATGTGCTCTGCATTTCAACTAACCAAACACACAACTTGAATACACAATCTATGCAAACAGCAGCGACAGGGATATTAGTTATCCCCAAAGCACGGTAGACAATGGAGGAAAGATGAATGGCAATGGAGACCTGAGAACTGGTTGCAGCTTCATCATTTATGTTATTTCGGTATTTGATTGAAACTAAAACACGGCCACCTGTCATTTAGATCTGCCACGTTCCATATAATGCAAATGTATGCATAACTCTCCGTCTTAATACAATCTAAATGGATGTGTTTAAAAAAATAATAAAACTGCTATACAGTGTGTGCCAATAAATACGTGACCTATTTTGACCAAAACCATTTGTTGAACCTGGTAGTAAACATGTTTATTTCTGCTGTCAAACTAGGCATTTTAATATGGGTGTTAAAGGGACTTCCTAAGCCTTTGCAGCAAGCCTCAAGTGGACACTCAAGGAACTGCAGATTTTTGCACATGCTTCATTTGTCAACAGCGAAGGTTGATGCTTGAATTGAACCCGCCTTCCTGCTAGAATCTTATTACAGCAGAGATTTAGAGGAGGCATTGTCACATACTGTGATCATATTCCCTTTTATTATGACACCCCCTATCTTAACACACAGGCGCTGTCTCAGGATATAAACCCAAGGCTCAATTTAGTTTTAACGGTTGGCTTGGAAGCAGCTGTTCTAACATCGGCGTCATTAAACCTGCATCTGGTGAAAGCAGAAAAGATGCATGTTCTTGTGTCTTCTGAGCGTTTGTCCAACTTTATTGTAACCCTCCTTTCTAATGTTGTAAATGAGAATATATGCCTGTGTTCTTTTGTAAAAGTGGGGTTGGGGTTTTAGGGGTACTTTTCAATAACATGGTTTACATAAAAAGACCTGCTGTAGACTGCTGGTAAGATTTGTAAGCGCTTGGTGTGGCAATTTTCCTCTCTGTAAAACACTGTACAGATAGGGGGGTTATATTTTCAGACCACTTTGTCACCTTCGAGTACGACCTTCCCTGCAGTTAGATGTCTGTCTGTTTTTTTCACAGGGCCTGAGCTGTTCAATCTTTATAGAGGGGGGTGAGTAGGGTACTACACTTGACTGGATGAGACGGTACCGAGTTAATGTAGTTTATCAGGAGATGTAAGGTTGAGCTAATAGGTGTGAGCAATTTGTCTCACACTTAGTAATAAAGGAAAGACAGAGAGACCCAAAAAAAAACATGATAAAGACTTACAAGCCTGTTTGGTTTCTCTAAATAAAATACGTAATGCAAACTATCTACTACACTAGAGAACATACAGTAATACTGTAAGGTGTTTCAGAGCAGTGTAGATATTCTCCCATATATTAAGGGAAATAGAAAAAAAGAGATAGGATTATGTGAGTGTTACAATGTGATTCGGTTGATATAGTGCAGCTTGTGTGCAGTCAGTGGGGTTCAGAGGCGCAAGTTAAGTGGCTCATTAATGGAAACCTATGGCCTCATCTGTCAAGTCTACAGTCTGTTTGTGCTATTTGTGTGACGGCGTGTGTGTGGGGTTGTGAATGATCTATGTGCACCTAGTCAGGCTCCCTGCATAACAATAAATTTAACATTAACGTCATCATTTTAACAGAAGCAGCTATTTCATTAAATAGAAAGCAGGATTTGAATTTAAGCTACAGCACTAGCCAACATTGAGCGCACACACAGACACAGCCAAAGTCTGCAGAAAGCCCCACATATACACTGTGGAAGAACCCCCCCCCCCCCTCCATCGATTGGGATCACCATGTTAGCATTTCAGATGGCCATCGTGTGAAAGGTATCATGTGGGAATCAATCAAGGCAGCAACATTTGAGCTCCGTAGATTCCACTGGGATGAGTCTGCCCAAATCTGAAGAGCTAGGATTTGGCACTCCAGAGCTTTGCTTGTCACAATATTGATTTAGAAATAATTATCCAGACTGCTTAAAGTGATTCCTTGCATGCTCGCTTGTATTCTGCCTCTACCTCCCTCCTGCATGCCACCGCAGTGAAACCAGCTCTTATTTTTCCCCTGATTTGATTTACCAAACATAATCTGTGTTGGAGCTATCTGTACTAACATACAGCCGGAGCAGGCATCACCTCATGCAGCAGGGGCTAACAGAAATGCTAGTAAGTAATTAGCATCAAAGCTGGTCAGTTAGCATGCAAAGTATGACTGACAGTTATAAGCTCTCCAACTGCTGCATGAACACCATCTTTACAGAAACTCAAATGATTCAAGTACACCATGAAGCCAACTGACTGAATGTCCTGGGTTGCTCTACTTGCAAAGTCACATGAAATGACTTTTAATGACTGAACATGATGAACTTCAGCTTTCCAATATGCTACCTGTTGCTAAAATCAAGCCAAAGAACATCTAATTGTAACTTCCTAAACTGCAGGGCAACATTGTAATCTATCTGAAAAAATATTCTTAATCTACATTGACATTGATATTGTAACCATTCCTACAGCATCATTTGCCTCTGGTGTTATCATCAGGTTTGGAAGTACTGTACAAATGCGGCTAAAATGTCTGCCAACATTTTTTTTATGTTAACCTTTTCCTGATTGATCAACTGAAAAGTCAATGGATAGTGGAGGGACTCAAGGCCATATTTGAAGGTTGAACTACATTTTTGTCAACTCATTAGCTACTGTAACATAATAGCTAATGTTAAAATCAGCTACTTTTGAGCAAAACATTTCCACGTGATCGTCTTACATGGTATAGGAAAGGTTTACATTCCTAGCTAAAATGATTTAGGCACAGTTGTAAGAACCAATTGTTAGCTAACACAACAGTTATCTAGGTATTTACACCTTTTGTTATTGTGTCTTCAAACAATATCATATGATAATGTTAGCTTGGAAGTGCTTGATGCTAGCGTTAGTCTCTAGCCAACGGTAGATATGAAATTTTAACTTGAAACTGAATTCCCTCTGAATTTTCACTTACTATCGTCTCTTCACAAGCTGATTATTTGACAAATGGAAGAATTATATTTAAAGTCATCTTGGTTTATGTGACTTTAGAACTCAAACACAACAATAAAACAACAGTTGAGCTTCTCATTGTGGGCGTGAACGCGTGATCTAAGAAGAAAATGGATGCTTGTGGGAAAAAAGTGAACCTACAGTACTACACATAGAGAAATCAAGTCACAGAGAACAAGGCTGTAAATCATTTATCAGTTTACTGTGTTTGCTTTTTAATGATCACAGTTTTATGATAGTAAGCGAGGTAAAACAGAGGAAGCACCATCTGTAAGAGCTGCTGTGTGCTTTAAGCTTGCACGGCATCATAAATATCTTTATCATGACTGAGAAGGAAAAGAAGCATGTGTGAAACAAGAAAAATGTGTAGTTTGTGTTTCTACCACTGTGGTTTGTGTGGTTTCTGGCTGATGAAGAGTACACGCAGCCCATAGCTGTTCAGCAGGGCTAAATGATCGGGAGACATGCAGACTTTGTGGACATGCAGTGCTCTAATAGCACTAGATCATATAGCCCATCTCTACTGCCTTGCTGTAATAGACTAATTATGGCTCTGTGCAATACAGCAGGCAGAAGCTGAGCACACTCTCCCTGTTGCAGCCTCCCAATCCATTTTCACGCTTTCTGCTGTGG
Source organism: Labrus bergylta (assembly GCF_963930695.1). Taxonomy (NCBI): domain Eukaryota; kingdom Metazoa; phylum Chordata; class Actinopteri; order Labriformes; family Labridae; genus Labrus; species Labrus bergylta. The sequence goes on along the minus strand of NC_089209.1, from coordinate 12,544,117 downwards.
TAGTGCCAAAGTTAAAGATGGAGCAAACTGAAACCCCCCCAAAGGATATACAAACTGGACATGAGGAAAGGGAGAGATGAATTTCAGATTTGTTCTTCGCTGGCTTAAACAGAAACCATGTGCTACTCTGATAACATCTAATGGGAGGGATTGTAATGAACAGAATAATTGGTGTTTCTGCCACAGGACTGAAGTCCTAAACCTTATCATAAAAACGGGCTCATAAATCCACATAAATCTACCAGTGGTCCTTTAAAAATCCATTGTGATTTAGTTAGACAGCTTTTACACACTAGTTTTTTGAAGTAGTCGTGACGCTTAAAAGCGAGTTTACTAAAGTAACAATATTAAACGTATCTAAAACATTTCAACACACAGAATAAACAGGAAAATGTGTGTAATGTCAAAATCCCAGGGAGTTTCTCTAACCAGATGCTATGCGTGTCATTTCCACCACACACACACACACACACACACACATCTAATAATAAGTGTGGCATGGCCAAGGGATGTGTCTAGACTAGCAGAGAGGTTTCTGATCAGCCAGAATTTCTTCTTTTGACCTCAATACAGAGCCTGACAGTTTAGATGTGATAAGGAAAAGACAAAGTGGAAATTTTCCACATGAAATTTAGAAGTCTCTTTGAACTCCACACCGTGACCAAAAATGAAATAGTGGCTCACGGCTGAGCAAGAACAGGGAGAATCTATTTCATGAGTTATGCAAATCCATGTGAGTTAGTTCAAAAGTTCACTCCTGAAATATTTTCATACTTGAGTTGTACTTTCTGTAGATATACTGTATATATTTCTTTAAAGTCTCAAGAAAACTATTGAAAAGTTTGCCTGCAGAGCCACTACCTAACTAAAGCCTGGCGCACACTAAAAGATTTTTGAAATCTTAACAGCTGTTGAAAATGTGAGAGACCCTTATTTAACAGTTTTAAGACACTACTCTCAAAACAGGAAATCTCACAAAATCTCTCATGGTCAAACGCTACTTTGGCAGACGACAACAATTGGCTAACTTCATTTTCAGACTACTTTGGACAGGTCTTTGGAGAAAAAATGAATTACGGATGAAGTCGTAGAGACAGGTAAAACATGGGCTGTACTTGCTACATTACAAGCTACAACTGAGTAAGAATTGTTGTGGTGTGTCCCTGGTTTTACCTTCTTCAGTCGACTCGCTCCCAAAGTGGCCTCTGTTTCGTTTCATGTCAAAATCTGGCAAGATAATCTTTTGACCCATCAAAAAAGTCAGAATAGGAATGAGGAGATTTGTACAGAAAGGGGGAATCAGGCCCAGAATCAGCCTGTTTAATCTTGTAGTGTATAACCCACTCAAAGTTTTAGCACTCTGAAAGAATAAAAGCAACTTTGTTACTGACAGACTTTAGGTTCCAGCTCCCCATAAAAGACTCTTCATCTACATTGAAGCCGTTGTTATCCATAATTACCCTATATTTACAATAATGATCCTATTAAAAACTCTGTGTGACTCAGTTAGGTTTGTGGAGACCACAGTGGTGGTTATTTAACCCCTGCCAGCTCATCTGGCAGGGCGGCCTAACATCAGCTCTGGTCTGAATCCTTCTCAACAGTCCAGAATAAATGAATCATCATGTTTTCTCTCATTGCTCCTCGCCTCACAATGAGTGCTATTTACTACATCGGACTAACAAGCAAGCCTCACAATGGAGCAGCGCCTCTGCTGCCCTGACTACTCAACACTGCCAAGTTAATGACACATCTGTGCAAACACAGAGGCGCCGAATAACCAAACCAAGAGAGCTCTGGGCTAATTTACTTGACTGGGCTCATCTCTATTAACCCAACTCTGTTCCCTCTGTGGTAATGAGACGTGGCAAAGCTGGCAGATGGTTGTTTAACCTATGATCATCTGGACTACACAGGGAACCCAACACTTCTACTGATCAGTATAAATCAGACCTTTTAAGTAAAGTCCAATCAGAAGGATCTAACATATACACTACAGAGGCAGGGGAATAGGGCGAGTAGCCTCTATTGTACCCATTTACTTAACCACTGTAGCGTCACACATTCACATGACCTATAAACCAACAGTCCGTCCTTGATTTGATAGATCTCACTCAATGCTCAATCATTTTAACATGGCCTTTGTGTGACCCAGGGTGGTTGAGGGGGTATATTGACCTCTATAATACAGAGGCTGCTCATGACCGCCAAGTACAGAGTTGACCTTTTAACCTTTGCACGAGTCCCACAAACTAAGCAAACGATTAAGTGATGGTCTAATTTAAATGATTAAAATATGGCAGGAGAAAATGTTTAATTACATCACAGATCATTCTCACACTCAATTCCCACAAATTGCTTTATTGTTGCAACTGCATTGTTCAGTATAGTTTAGCATGACCAGAGTACAACATGTTCACAGACAGTGAGACGGATATTCATTTTTGTCTACAGTTCAAAGAGTTCTTGGACGAACGTCTGGCAATTCATAACAGATAATGATAATGGCATTTCAGTGCAGCGGATATCATTAGCTCCTAATGGGCGCAGCAACAGGGTTGAGGGTCCTGTTCAAGAATTACAAATGAATGATCATGATCTTTGTCTTTCACTAACAATTCATGAATAATAACTTTGCTGTTTTAGCATTCCGAGTCGTCTGTGAAATTTTTCTTTTTATTAAAAGTTGAAAGAATAAAGTGTCAGTTAAGGTAAGAGGAGAAAATGATATGCCTTACTAGAAAGAAAAAAGCTTAAGTGCCCACTATTCTTGCATATTATGTAAATGTAGTGATTCACCTTCACCAGAGGCAATAAACTGAATTTAAATAAAATTTAATTTACATACATTAGTGTGCCGACGTGCAAAAGTTTAAATACAAGTGGATCCAGTAAAATTGGTCCCTAAAGCACCTTGTTCTGCATCACGTCCCTCGGTGGTCATATGAACGTATAGAGAGGCTGTCATCTGAATTTAGGATTAAGAATGTCTGTTTTTTTTGCAATCAGGAAGGGAGAAGGGGGGCAGACAGGAAGCAGACACAGAGTTGGGGCTTCTGTGGGGCATTTGCACAGCTCTGTTGTCACAATGTGACTCATTAAGTCTCAGCAGGGCTTTCAATTAGCAGTGATTAAAAACCCCCTTTGGTGTTCCGTTTAAGGGTTAGCTGGAGCTGCCTTAATCTCACAGAGGAACTTTCTCAGCATTTATTCCTTAATGTCCAATAGCAAAACCATCTGTATGCCTGATTAAATACTTAAAAGAATAATTATGAACTACTGACATTATTAGACTATACAGACTAGACAACCCTTTTGGCTTTTGGAAAAAAAGCTCATACTCTGTATTTGCTGAATAACCACAAATTACTGTTGCATGTGGCCTGAAATGTGCCATGAGATCCTCAGACTCTCCAAAGTTGTGACAGATTTATTTGGCATTATTAAGGAAAGGAAATTAAAGGGGCATCCATGCAAAACAGGCAAAACAGGCTGCTCCAAGCAACCTTGATAAATAGAGACTGGCATACAGAGAGTAAATCTGCTGCAGCTGTAAATGACTCTGCCGAGCAGTTTCACACCAGTTACATCTTCAGGAAGACATGCACGAGTGCTCTGCAGAAAACCAACAAAGACAGGCCATATTACAATTTTCTATGAGTTGGATTCAGTCTCCTATCAAGACAATCATGTTGTTTTTACTCAATTTGTTCATTTTTCAGTCTAAACCTCTACTATCTAGATCCATTTGGAGCTTCTTTAATATTACATTTTTAAGAATCTTTGTTTGATGCTGCATTTTTCATGTTTTTGTATGTACATGTATACGGTGCTTCAAATCAACTGCCCCCTTGTGGGACTCAAAATGTTAAAACTATTAAGGCATGTTATTCAATTCATTCAGACTCAAATACTTCATTTATTTTTATTGACAGTTTAAAACATTTGGAGACAGAGACAGATCTGATTCAAAGATATCGACTTAAAAGAGATGACAAACTGCAGCATGGGTTGTTTTTTCTTGAAGTGTTTAGCTCAAAAAGTTCTCACAATGACATCATTTTCCATTCTTGATGTAGCTATGACTGTGAGGAATCCTCTTCGGTTGTTCTGTGTTATGGTTCATGTTATATCTGAATTGTTCATACATAGTAAATAGGTTATATTCACAAACAACATGTCAGCTCGAACCCAAGACAAATCAAATCGTCTTTTTGTTATGTGTATGACAGACAGTCTCCACTTGGCTTTCTAGATCTGTGTGTTTGCTGCCTATGTTGTCACCACTTCTTACATGTTTACTGTGTACATGTGCCCCATGCATGCATTAGCATAAATGCATCTTAATGCAAACTAAAGTAAATCAATACTTAGTTAAATACCACACAACGAGAACTGCAGCAGCCATTCCAAAAGCGACACAGCACCCTGCTGTTCTGCAAGCCAGGAATTACATGCAGACAGAGTTACCACGTTTCACATTCATCACAGCACAAGCAAGCAGAATCAGAGCAGACACTAGAGAGCATCGCTGCTGTGAAGAATTTCACTGTGACTGATATGAAACAGAGAACGCTTGTCACAGTGTGCGAGGGATACGGCGCACTGTGTTGTGTTGTTTACAGTGACCTGCAGCTGTGAGGGAGATTCCTGCAGGACCAGTCAGATGACCGATGTTGTTTGGAATCAGAAGGTGGAGTAGCTAAGAAGAAGATAGTGCTGAACTAGTGAAATAATGCTACTTTCACCCTTTATTGGTTATTTCTTAAGCCTAGGTGATGTTGATTTGTGCACAGTTCAGTCTGATTCTCGAAGAGGAAGGCTGTCAAACTTAAAAAGAGAAGAAAGCAATTGTGCCGGAACAATAAAAAAGAAAACGTGAACTTGCCTCTGCTTCCTCTCTATTCTATAGCGCCTCCCGGCTGATCTTGAGCTTTATTTCCCCTGACAAAAGTGCAGACAGAATCCCTCGACAGCCTTAATATTAAGGATATAGTCTGGTCCCACTTAGACATTAAATTGTGAGAGAAGCACATAATAATGTTCACTTGTACATCAACACAAGAGAGAACAAAAGCACACTGAAGGCCAATATTTGGCAACACACAAAGAATTTTGCCCAAGTGTCATGTGACAGACACATCTGCAACCACTTCAATGACAATAGTTGCCATGGCGAAGCTGGGGTACTTGAATCATTGGTTTCAGTTTATCCTTTCCTCTTATGCTCCTGATGGGACACTGTAAAGCCTGGAGCGTATTAGATTTCTGCTCTATCTGACAAAGACTGGTTTCCTGTGAGCCTGTTTTCCATTTACAAAGATTTTGAGGGGCAATTTAAGGATGAGTCTGAACAGAGATTACTTATGTGAAGTGCAGTAAAGGGTGGAATTTAAAGCAAGTAGCCTATAATAAAAATGTAGCTCATATATGGTCCATTCCTGCGACAGCTAAGGAGCTTGGTCTTGTTCTTCTGCAACAATTGTTATGATTCCATGCATGTTAAGACAGGAAAAGACAAAGAGCCAAAAGTGAGTGAGTAATCCTGCAAACATGTGTAAGTACTTTCGTTTGTCACAGAGCAGGATCTGCCAATGAGAAGTGGAAGGCATAAGCAGGGAGACTTTCACACATGCACACACTGAAAATATCCAAGCATGCATCCCAGAGGGGTGCAGGTCAGCGTCTCACTCCCCCGAGATGTGAAAGCACAACCGACACAGGTTATCTCCTACTGTGAGGTGCATGTGGAAAAGGCAAGTTCCTGAAAATATCAGGGCCTGCATGAATGTCCTGAAATTGTCAAGACAATGTCAGGAGTATATGTGTGAAACTCTTAACCCCATTGAAGTAAAATCATGTTAACAGACAAGCCTCAGTTGTCAGTTTCAACAGCAGTCTTAAAGAACCCAACACAAACTGTGCATTCTTATATAAAAAGGTGCAAAAGCTTCTTAAAAACAAATATCACAGTAGAGTGAAACTCCGTCACAGAAGTGCTTCAGGTCAGCGGAAAAAATGGCCGCTTAACACACAAGACCCGACTCCTATAGATGAAGAGCATGAAAAAGCACGCCCCCAAAGGTTTGTTTACCAAACAGGAGAGGAGAGTGTGAGGGTCATGAATGAGTTCACGAATGAGGTCACAAGTGGATTTAAGCAGCACTATGTAAATGACCTTTCCTATAGGATTCCAATGAGCACTAATCTGCCTGTATGACCTAGTCTCATCTCTTGTGGCCCCCCTATTAACAAAGAGCCTCTGTCAGCAAGTTTCCCTCCGCTGAGAGAAAGAGGGGAGCAGACACACACACACACACACACACACACACACACACACACACACACACACACACACACACACACACACACACACACTCAAACGTACACAAACAATGGATGGAGCTGCTTTGCCAGGATATGGAGATTAATAAATAAGCCTAGTTTTTCTGTGCTCCTTCTCTGCTGAACTGAAATTATAATGAAGCTGCAACTCTTTCAGAGCTAATACACTGATGAATTCAACAAAAAAAAAAATCAGACTCGAGTAATTGATGCAAATGATGCCTCAAATGCAAAGCAATGTGTATGGAGATGAGACAAGGCGGCATAAATTGAAATTCACAGAGTGTTGTTTTCTGCTGTGTAACCTTATGAAGCCACTTGAACAATCACTTTACACCAAAAGTATAAGCGGTTAGTGTGCGCCATGCATCGTTCCTTTCTCTCATACTGACCCACATTGCTTTTGGCAGCTCAAGCCAAACTCATGATATCTCTCTGGGTGTTGTTCTTATTTACAAAGATGAGATAAAAAATAAAATAAAAAGGAGGAGGGGTCATATCAGACTTCAAGCTGGCACTCGTCCATAATATTGAGGCCATGTGAGAAGGACAAGCCTTTTTTTTTTTTTTGCTGGTGTAAAAGCCGCGACTTCAACCAGAAATGGAGACAAAGAGGAATACTGAAAGTGTCTTACCTTTATGTGAAAGCGTTCCCATCATGGTGAGCACCGGAAAGAAAAAGGAAAGTCACGGATTAGTAAGATGTTTCATTGATCTCAGTGGAATGATCTGAGAAAGTTCTACAATCTAGACAAATGCCCTACGTTGTATGTATGCAAAAGAGAAGTTTATGCTTCCATGACGTGAGACCCAAATCTTTACTGCACTCAAAAAAACGAAACACACCTTCACAACGATCCCCCAGCTGCCCCTAACTGAAAAGGCAAGAGTAAGAAAAACATTCCCCTCTCTCTCTCTCTCTCTTTCGCTGAATAAACAGTATATTAATGATAACTTCCTGCATGTGTGGAAATAAGAGGGCTTGGCATGCTCCAGGCCCCCAGTGCTTTTATTTAAGTCACGGCCTTTTCCGCCTCTGCAGAGACCTGATGAATGATTCCACTCGACCTCTGACCTTCAGTGGTGGAGATACGTGACACGCAGTTAGGAGCACATTAGCAGCTGAGAGCCTGTGGGCATGCTGGGATTGGCTGAGTCAGGATATTCCTAAAGGACAAGCGTTGAGTCCAAGCCTTCAGTAGGATTGTATGACCGTTGGGTTTTCATCTATAGTAACACATTCCTCCACGGGCTTGGTATTTAGCAAGGAAGTGTTTGAGGCACTCACTCTTTCATGGCATGGTGACCTACTTCTGCAGCTTTGGCTTCCATTTGTTTAGCTTTCCAATCCTAAGGTGTGACAACCAAGGTGGAAACCAGTTGGAGGATTTATAGCAGCGAGCCTAAGCCACCTACTGCCTGTCAATAAATAGCACCTCAAAAGCCCCAACCGGTTAGTAAACCTGATCCCAGTCATTATGATTACAGCAGCAGGCATGTCAGTGGTGCCTGTCACGAGGCTTATTGTCCTAGGATCACCAAAAACTCTCAGCACAGTTCCTACATGTTGCCTTGGAAACCTATGACAGTTAGGGAAAAAAACATGTTTCCATGGCTTTGAAAAGAGGACGGATGCCAGACTTGACATCCCATAATGAGCTGGTAGTGAATGGAGTTCAGTGGGGGGGCTTCATTCTGGGCTGGGAGGACTGTCAGCGTGAATGCCCGGGCTTCATGCTGCCTTTCAACGAGGAGAGAACACCCGAAAGAGAGGTTGTCACTGGTTGTCCAGTTATAAAGAGGTTTAAAGCATCAACATTCTTCAACTTGTTTACACTGAAAGATGAGGCTGGGGTGTCAAAGTGGTAAAGTAGCAGACATGCAGGGTAGATGTCTGACAAGGGCTGGAGGACAGAGGATTCTGGGATGTCAAAGTGACCAAAGCCTTAGTAATAAAAAGAAAAAAAGAAAAGAAAAGCACTTTCACACCTTTTACATCCAAGGGCTGTTTTTGTCTCCTGGAGGGCAAGAGTGCTGACTTGATAGGAAGAGTCCTTGGCTACTTTTATGAGATGCTGGACTACAGAGGCAAGAGGCTGAGATGCTGAACACGATCTGTAAGTCAACACTACAGGGAACGGGGAGGAAAGTGAACTCCTGCCCAACATTGACTGAATACACAATTTCCAACAAATAACTTTTTTTCCTTTGGAAGGACGACAAATGAGACAAAAGTACATCTCATTTCTTCATTTAATCTAAGAAGTTGTTACAACACTGACAACATTGATTCAATATCTGTATCTATACTGATAAGATTAAGATAAGATATATTTATTGCCACTGTAAAAGTACAACGAAAATACTGTTGGAGCAAGCCTGCCGATTCCTAACATCAGTGAATACAAATACTAATTCAAATTTACAAAATACAGAATACTAACCCTTACCAATATACAGATTTACATGGGGTGGGGGGGGTCTGAGTCCGTGAAGGAGTACTGATACCAGTATTAGCATTGGCCTCCAGATGTGTCAGTCTATGCATCTACCCAATACTTAAACATCAAAATCTACTAGTTTCAGGTACAATTTTGAGTGAGAATAACAATCAACTGTTTGTATTTGCACTAACTGTTAAAGAGGTACCAGGGATTGTTCAAAAGTCAGGACAAGGTATCAAAATGATTTGGTAAAGGAAAAAAATGGAATTGGAGAATCTCTACACATCCTGATTCTGGCTGCAATATCTGAACGAAACCTCCAGAGAGAAAATGCTTTTTAAAACACACTTGCCCTTTCTGACAGCCTTGTTGATACTAAGTTGGTTACATAAGATGTATTCAGAGACCCCATGTGGCCCCAGTAGGATACAAACTGGTACTGAGATGCATGTCTGCCTCCTCACGCAGCAGTCGCAGTGATGTGCATCCAGTGTAAAGGCCTGTTTCACAGCAGGCATTACACGCCAGTGATGAGACAGCTGTAACAAAGCAGCTAGAACAAAAACGTGCCACTTCCTTCTGAGGGGAGGCGAACACAAGCAGCAGACTGTACAGGCAGGATGGAGTTGTTCATTCTGAGAATCAGTAAAACACTTTTTCAAACATAGTAAGGGCTCATTTTTTAGCCTGTATTGTTTTTTTACACCGATTTAAATTGAACCCATTATTGTTCAAAATTTAAAAGCACTTGTTCTAACAAGTAGGTGAGGGTGGGTTTATTGGCAGAAAGAGTGCCTGTGTGGGAAGATGTTATGTAATTTGGATTTTTAAAACCTAAATAACCAGTTGGATTTTTGTATTATTGGTTGGCGTTACTGTTCTTAGCACGAGTCACTCCAGCCACATTTGCTGAAACGCGAAGACAAAGAACAAAGCAGCACGCAGAAAAACACATACCGCTGATGGAACATGCATTTAAGCTTAAGAAGTGAGGCAAACATCTCGCAAAGATGCCACTTCAAAACAACCACAGCTGAGAGCGAGGCAGTATGGGACACTCTCTCAATCTCTGCCTACAGATTGTGTAAACAACTTGGCTGGTGGGACTGAAATAAGCAGCCACATTTGATTCCCTGAGGACCTACCACCATTTCATAACAAAAGCATGTCCTCAAGTCAAGAGCGTTCATCATCAATTTCCTGATTAGGAATACAGGAGAAGCCCCCCCGTCCTAATCAACAGTAAGAACACTCGAGCGCCTGTTGTGATTTTTTTTGCAGAGAGATAATGTGCAGAAACAGTGAGAGGCTTTGATTTCTAGACAAACATGTTTAAGAAATATAAGAGTATGTCTGCCCTATATGAAACTAACAAAGAGGAGAGGCGAGACCACTTTGTTCTACAGAAACAAACAGCCGAGGAATGAAGCGATTTGTTTCCGTACGCGCAGGTGGATTGTAATCAAATGAGGTTAGAAAAGACAGGAGCAACGCAGTAACAACATATTTACAGACATGTCTTCCTCTCCTCGTCTCTATATCATCTCCACACAAAGCCCTAAACCCCATCCTCCATTTCAGGCAGATTGTAAAATATGAATGGCCGCTTTACATAACAATTGGTCGAAGCCCCGGCTGTGGGATTCCTGCATGATAATGAAGACTGTCTTCGCACATAATCGCTGCCCTCAACTTCCACTGCTGTATTGTAGTATACTTCCCCAAGACGCCAGAGAAGGGCTGCAACTCGAGCTGCTAAAGACCTTTTGTGTCATCTGCAGGGAAGTATTAGCAAGATAATCTAGCTCTCTGACAGAAACCAGAGTTGTTTCACATGACGATGAGAGGTTCAAAGCAGGCTTTCTAGGGAAGTTTTAGGAATTTGTAGAGGTGCAATGGATCACAAATCTCACCGTTTAGAACGTATCGTAGATTTTTGTCACAGATGGGATTGTTTTTTGGATCAGCCAAAGAAAAATATATTTAAAATAAAACATTCTACTCCTCAGTTAGCCATGACTCAAACTGTGCATTTTGACAGCACAACAAATCAAAATGCATCTTCATGAATCTTAGTAATGTATCACATCCTCGATTATTTTCACTGTACTCAATTCCAATAAAAACATACAAGCAGTTAGATAAACCTGACCCCCCCCTTTTAATTTAGAATAAAAAATCTGAGTACAATAGATTGGAATATAAAAAGCTGTTACAATTACATTACTATTACAATAACGTTTAACAAAAATTAAAGATCTGAGAATAACAAGTTTGCTGTAATCTACAAAACTAAGTTTTTATTTCTTCTAGGAGCTTTGACCATTTTGAACACACATTACATACACACACCATTCATTTAGCACGTGTGTGTGTGTGTGTGTGTGTGTCCTGCACCTGTAGCGTGTGTTGAGTGAGGAAGATAAAATGGGGATGGTGCGTTTAGGGGAAACAACTTCGACGAACACAGCGCTCTGTAACAGACTTTTTTTGTGCTCAATTTACCACCACAGATTCTATCAGGCTGTAACTTTACTGACATCAAGTTTCTTATTATTGTCACACCCAGCCACCAGCTGACACCTGCATGATAAATACAGACACACTGAGATACAACGGAGAGAAGTCGTAGCACCGTTTGATAGGAAGTAACTATACACAATGACATATCAACACTTACATGTAACTACCCGTTTCTATAATGAAGGGGCAGTAAATTTGTTTCAGGATGATACATTTTCCACTAATTCGGCATGACAGGCAACCCTTACATGTGTGTGTATGTGTGTGTGTGTGTGTGGGGGGGGGATCTGAAGGAATCATGGATGAACTATGATCTGTTTGGGTAAAGCGAGGGTTAGGGTGGCACTTACTTGCTTTTGCGAGGTTGGGAGCATATAAAAAAAAAAGATAGGTGGGAGAGCTTGCATTCAATTGCTCTAGAAATGGAGTGGACAGGGATCAGAGCTGCAGGGGCTGCTGGGAAAAGAAGCTCAGTCCAGCAGCCCATTGTTCAGAATGGACAGTGGTTTCTCATTTGAGGAGGGAAAAAATGGACAATGACCTGGACAAAGGCTCATATCACAATACAGTCCGCCTGAGAAAAGCTCAATGCCAAGAGTTCCCATGCTACTGTCCAAGGTATACACGTTTACAAAGTGGTCACATTTGCGGTCATATGAAGATTAAAAAAAAAAGACTAACCCTAACCTAAATCGTGATTAATTTCACTGCAAGAAAAGTGGTTTTTAAATCAGGATTTCATCTTTAAGGACTAAAATGTACGGCAGACGTTCAGATTGCACGATACAGTTTACTCTCCCCACAGAAAAGCACTTTACTCAGTCAAACCTCAGCAATCATCCATTCATGCTTTATGAACCGACCCATGATCTAATGCTTCCTGAATTAATTATTCAGCTTTTTAACTGCCTTTGGAGCGCACATAATGAGAGTAATAGCCTTACACTGAAGGCTGCATACACAACCTTGTACATGCAGATGAAAACAGGTTGTTATAAATATATCATGGCTCTGGGTGTGAGAGTGGTGAGCTTACTTCAAAATGACTAATTACTAATGAGTCTTCAGACAGTCATCAGTCCAGCTCTGGGTTCTCTTTTCATCTGTTTCCGTTTGTCTAAGAGTTCCTGTTTGTCTGCTCATTGGGCCAACCATCTATCTTTGTCTCTTTGCTTCTCACTGCTCAGCCCTGCCAGTCCGACTATTTTTATTTCAGCCTGTCTTCCCTGTCTGTAAGTAGTTGAAAATGAAGTGAAACTGGGTAATTATGTTAAGTGGAGTAGAAGGAATTCCTGAAGCATGACCCCTCTGCTGCGGCCTGGACGGCAAGCTGTCAGTCAGCCAGTTTATTGTTTGGCTTTTGGGGGTGACATCATCTCTATACTGTGTGGATGGATCTATAGCAAAGAGGTGAATTAGCAGATTAGCTACACTTCCTCTGCCACCAATGGCCATGGCTGCTGCAGGGAAATCAGTCTCAAACTAACCCTGGAATATTCCTCGTAACCCCCTCAGGTAAAAGGACAAGTGTTAAGTCATATTCTGCAAAACAGTTCTGAGAAACAGTCTGCATTTATAGCACTGAATTATTCCATTTGAATAAACCAGAATATGCAAATTCTCACAACAAGCTTCTATCATAAAAAAATTTCATAGCTCCCTATGTGGAAATAAATATGGCTTTAGCCTAATCCTCTTTAAACAAAGCTTGGTTTTAGGAAGCTGTCACTTGACTGGTTACATAAACTAGCGCCTTTCAGGGAAAAGTATCACCAGGCCCGCTGCATTAAGGACAAGCTTTTAGAGGACTGTGTTTACCAATGAGAGCAAATTTAATTAAGGCAAGCTTTCTGATGACTTTGTTCACACATTTAACTCAAGCCAAGACTCTAAGTCAACTGTGTAACATGAATCTCAAGACTAAACCGAGGTTGGAATGATCCAAGATCCTTGGACGATGGCGCCAGGCTCCGAAGGCCAACCCTATTAAGTCAAAAAATAAACGCAAAACCTGAGAGGATACTATGCACTTCAAGATTTGTCAGAGACTTTCCCTGAAGAGAGAACTCTCGAGGGCTATTACAGTAAACAGACTTTGGTTTGGCACAGCACTAGTTTAAAGATCTGCTGACATGAAAATGGTGGTTTTGCGGTTCACCCACTGCAGATGAAGCGGCACCAAGGGAGCACATCTCAGACGTTAACAAAGGGTGACCTTAAATGGCTACATGAGTATCCCAAAATACACAAGTATCCATCAAAAAATGTAGTTCTACCCAGAGGGAAACATGCTGAGGGACTAGACTGCAGGAGAAAATAACTTCCATTGCAATGTTTGTCTGGTACAGTATATGTTCACTTGATCTCGCATGAAAGGCTTGTACTGTGGATACACACCCATACACTGTTTCACACAAATTCTCAGTTTATACAGTATAATTCAATGCCTGAAGAGTTGCCTCACACTGTGTGTATTTGAAGTAAGCTTAGAATGTGTGAATTGAATAATATGAAGGATAACCCAAACAAAAGCCAACTTGACCAGACTTTTCTCTGCAGAAGCCACATGACTTCAACCTCCACTGAAGCTTTAATGATGTGGGATCGAGGTTTTGGGACAGCCTCAGCAGTCACAGTGGAGTCGCCCATTCATCACCGCATGAAGCAGTGTGGTAAGCGATTAACATTTAATGAATAGAACAATTAACTCCGACAGGTACAGAGGTCAAAAAGCAGCAATTAGTGGGATGAACTTCAGCCTTCCATACTGAGAATGTCTAGATTGATCCACTAATGAACAGTGTGACTGGCTGGCTCCAGCTCGGCTTAACTTCCTCTCAGAGAACTATAGGTAGGAATAGTGAGGATACAAACCCTATGTCACTTATGCATATTTCTGTTCATTATTCTGTACTGTACTCTGTCTGGCATTGTATTAAGGAGAAAGTATGTTAACAAGAGGATATATGCCTATGGAAACTAAGAACATGTCACCAGCATATGCTCCAAGCACTTCCCCAATTAGTACACCTTCGTGAGACTTTGGCAGAATCCCACTTCCACCCACTTGGCCCTAGTCCTAGTAGTGCTGGATTGGGAATTGGGCCTTCATAGCGGTGCTAGATGGGGTATGGGCTGAATCGGTTCCAAGGAATCGAGACATGATTCTTTATGTGATATTTTGCAAGAACAAATTACTGAACATGGAATTTCTACTGGACTGTGACTCACAACTCATATTCTGCACAGAGTCTTATTGACAAAGTGAATGCTGATTTTTTTAAATGCTTGGTATAATTACCTAATTACATATTCTTATGAATATGGATGTTATTATATTAAAAGCATTTTTTTCTTGTTCATGTCACCACATCGGTAGCCATGTCCCTTGTTACACTGGGGACAAACTCAATTTGCAAGGTATTCTGGGAATTTCAGCTTTCACCGACGTAAGGTTGTGGTGAGGACTAGATGACTACTTCCCCTCATTCCCCAGGAAGGAGCTGCAACTAAAGACTGTTTTGATTATGAATTAAATTGCTGATTGCTTTCCTGATAAATTGGTCCATCTTTCAGTCAACAGTCTCAGCTTTTAGTTTGCAAGTGCCCAAGGTTATGTCTTCAAATCAGTGATTTTGTTCAAACCAGCAGTCCAAAACCAAATACTCTTCATGAACTGTCATAACAGATGATGAAAAAGAGAACTTGTTACATTTAAAATGATGGACTCTGTAAATGTTTGACATTCTTACTTGAATAACGACTACAAACAATTAATTGCTTATCAAATTGGTTGCAATTTCTATAGACTCATTGATTGGTACACTTTTAGTTTAAGTGGAAGGGAGGCACACTCAACAAACACTTGTCTGAAATTTGTAAGAATGCGCTAAAGCCGTTAAATGTTTTGTAAATGCTTCTAATATTACAAGCGGCAAACCACACGAGATAAAAGATTAGCTTCGAAATGCCGCAGCTGCTTTAATAATGTGCGATACATGTGTGAGTGTGTTTGCGTGGGCGTGTTCGAGGAATGTACTAAGTGCCAGGTAATAAGGGTTTAGATTCAGGTATGTGAGGCCGCAGGGAGGCCAGAGCAACAGACAGACAGACAGACACTCAGCAGGTTTAATACGGCTCAATCCCCTGCCAGGCACAGCCACTACAAAAGCACTCAGGTAGGGACACATCGACACTGGTGTGGTCTCAGTGATCAAAGCTTTCAGCGCAACCCTGCCCTCATGCCTTGGAAATGGACCAATTAGGGATAGGAGCAGGGGGGGGAGAGGAGAGGAGGGTTGAGTTGGTTGGTTGTGCTGCGTTCCATACACCAAGCTGGCAGCAGCTTCAGACGAGGTAATTATACACACTCACCCTGTCTGTCTCTCTAACACTCATACTCACTGCTATCATGCCTCACTCATCTCTCTACACCCCTGCATTATAGCCCTTAAACACAGTCCAGGATAATATGGGCTGACATGAGCCAAACTGTAGCTACATGCAGGGCTCTGTCGTACGCAAGGGCCACTTTAAACCTCTGAAGAACTGCTCGAAGCTTTAAAGATGGCACCAGCAAAGTTACAGGAGGCCTCGCAACCTGTGTCAGGCTTCAACATTCTGATATATTATATCTGAGCCCTTTGCATTGCGAGACAAATGTGGTTCATTTACAGCAGCATCTACCTGTATATGTGGAAGCAAATTATTTCATCTACTTTGAGCAGAGTGTCATTCATCCAACACAATCAAAACATTTGCTGCTTTTATCCTCTAAAATGTGCTTTCTAGTCAATTGTATCTTTGTAAATTGAATAACTCTCAGGTTTGAACCATTGGTGAGACAAAACAAGCAATTAAAATGATGCCCTCTACGCTAGTTAAATAAACAAACAACAGAGGACATGATGGTGGAAACTGTCTTTAGTAGTCAACAAGTGGTTGATAATTTATGGCTTGACCTCGATAAATTAATACTGCTCGTCAACAGAATTAATTATAGTCTGAACAAATAACTGTGTAGGAGGCTGAAGTAATATTTAAACACACATATTGCTTCTAGAGTTACAGCACTATGCTCAAATCTCAGCCTTCCGTCTACCATGTAAGAGGGCAAAACACAGTCTGTAGAACTGCAGGAACGTATGACTTGATGCTTAAATATCTCCCACTTTGTCTCCAACTTCAACTTTGTGAGACCTTTCAGCTTGTAAATGTGTGGGAGTCAGGGGTAGTTAACCTCTGTGGACCGCAGGTCGCATCTCACCATCGTAAAGGGAAACAGTGCAAACAATCTAAGCCTTTATGTAGCTGGGCATGTTTCCGTCTTTACAGCAAGTTCTGTTCCTTTTATTATGAGAAAATGTAATGATCCCCTCCAGAGTAATCACTGTGAGTGTTGTAATGAGTGTGTGTGAGACAGAGATGTAGAGAGAAGGGGAAACATGTGCGGATGTGTTGATTCGCAGAGTGTGTTTGCAATCTGGATCATGGCACAGACAGATGCTTGAGCCTGCTCTCTTGTCACTCTCCATGCTGCTGGGGTGGCTTGATATCTTCATATTACAGCAACTCCGCTGTTCAAAGAGGACTACAGGGTCATTACTGTGAACATGTGATGTAGCTATAAAAGAGGAGGTTGTTTACAGGATTTTTTTAAGGTTGCACTCGGCTCAGCTTTGGATAAAAGCAAGCTGATGTTGGTGTGATTTGTATTTGCAAGCACAGTGAGAGCTGGTGAAGAAATGTGTAAAAAACAAACATGTCTACGGCAGCAACTGAGCATCCAGCCTCTCTATTCTTTTTGCACTATAGCAATCTCCCTTCTGTGCACTGAAACATAATATACAACCTTGATTTTACAGTAGAGCTGTACTTAGCTCTGGATTAAACCAACAAAACTGAATTAAGTGACAAAACACTGAGCCTGAACTATTTGTTCCCTGTTTTTCAGTTCAGTGCCACAAAAAACTGCAAGATTCTCATTTTTCACAATGAGCCTGTGAGCCGTTCATTAAAGTATTTCCAGCCTGGTATTTTCTTCACATTTTAAGTCCAGTCACAGTCTTTTGTGCTTAATTATGAAACCAGACGAAGGATCTTAGTCAGCTAATGAGCTAAAGTTAGCAATTATAGCTCCACATGCAGCATGGGCCTAGCTTTGTGAGTTTTCAAATCACCAGGTCGGTTTGTTTTGTAGACCATGAGACCTCTGTGGATTATTCAGCTCACAGTAGAAACATTGTGAGAGTTTGTAAAGTAAATCTTGTACCACGCTGTCTCTCCGGCATATCTCAGCGAACCCTGACTCAGCAAAAAAAAAAAGACAATTGTGCAGATATTCAACTGACAAGATTTGAGCAGACTCTGGGTTGAAGTAGACATTTGCTAAAAAAAAAAAAAAAACAGATGTTAAAAAATGTTATCCATAAAGCAATGTGCAATGTTTGCAATCCTGCATGACACCAGTTCAGTCACTTTTTCAACTTTTAGCTGAGTAAAAATTATAAATTGACAAGGTGACATAATATGAGTGAACATGCCTCTCTGATAAGTATTGATCATGTAGCCTGCAGTCATTCCCTATATGCATTTACTATGTGTTCATGTAGACAGGCTGTCTGGAACTGGCAGAAACCTTGGACCAGAATAGCTCTGATAATGTATCTGTCATGCATGCGTGTCATCAGGACCTGTTCCCCAACACACTGTGGAAAATGAAATGGCTGTGCTGACTGCCTGTGCTGCTTTATTTAAACCAGTTACCATGACTGCATAACTTCAAGTGACATACATATACAGTATCTCACATATGGTATTTAAATATATCTCCAAAGGCTAAAAGGGAGTGATGGTTAAACTACCACAAGCATTAATTCAAATGTTCAACATCAACTAAATGTCTAAATGTTGACATTATCTTGGCTGGAAATCTCTTGTTAGCAAATAGAGACAGGGCTCAGGGAAGACAGGCTGAATGGTAAATTTAAGCTCGGTGAAATTTCATCTTTTTTAAAAACCAAGTTCAGGTCCGTGAAGTAAAAGCAGCCAAGAAGCCTGTTGATCGTGTGAGAAACTGCACAGCAGGAGGCAGCCCCTCTCACCCTGTCCTGCTGAAACGAGAGGGCCAGCTGCAAACACAGAATAAATGCTGCTTTCCCACATTAGCACACGCTCCCAGGAGATAGGTGGTCAAGTCTTCTCTGAACAACACATGCTGTACAGAAACTCGTTCAAAACATTACAACAAGGGGAAATACATCCGGTGATGGAAGTAGCTCTTAAGACTACTTAACTGGGCTTTATCTGAAGTTATTTTTATTTTTTTATTTTTTTTGACAAACCGGAGCAAAGATGTGCACATTTTCTCATGATTTTTTTCACACACTGTTTCCGGCAGATGGGAAAAGTGATCACACTCAATTTAACATTTGCTTTGCTTCTGCACCCTTTGAGAACCTGAACCTTTTATTTCCTTGGTTATGATCACATCAAAGCTTTGTGTTTTGCTTTTAACCAAAAGTCAAAAGCAGTCAGGTCAAAGGTCATGGTGATAGCCATCAGTTGCTGCGCCACAAAGAGCTTGTACTTGTAGTTTATGCTAAGCTGGTTTAAAAAGGCCCATAAACACAGTCTGTTTACAATAAGAGTACTAAGGATGTGTTTATGGGACTTTTACCATCTGATGGGAATCTATCCCCTTTAGTGCTCTATGTAACCCCGCTTCTCTACAATGTAAACAGCAGCTCGCCTCACTTTGCTAATTGACTTTCTCTGTCCTCTCAGGACAATAGTGGCCGGTCCTTGGCTTCTTTATGACTTCCCCCTTTTCTGAGGCCTTGCTTGATTATGCCTTTAAGGAGCCTTTAATAAAGACTAAGCAAACAGAGCCTTTCAGCACAACACATGAAAAACTCAGAGGCTGATGTGAAAGGATTTTCTTCCTCAGTATGGCAAAATGCCAGGCCCATAGCTTGGAACAAAGGTGACGAGGATAGAGCCAACACACATACTGTAGACCAAAAGAAAAGCCCTCAGTGCCGGAAATCACAAAAAGAAAAAGCTATAGCCATATACTAAGTTTAAGTGTTGTTTGATGATGTAGATGAAACTAAGTAAACTCAAGCGTTTTTAAAAATGAATGGTGCCTTCATCTTCTCAGGAACCATTATTAAAAAATTTGGTTGAGGAGTTGTGCAATGGGCTCTATTGTTTTCTTGTCTCTTACTTTTTATCATTGTAATGTGTATGGAGCATGTGCAATTGGATTCATATCTGGTTGTGATTTGTATGTGCAACACTGCTACTCTGTTTACAAATTTAATATTAAAAAAGTCATTAAATTGCTATGGAAACAGCTTAATCTGCGCATCTGGAGTACAAGACAAATTCCCAAATCGTGGTCGCTACAGTATTCCATACAGCAAATATTTCTTGGTAAATGGACAAGAATACAAAATAAACAGCAGAACCAATGGAGATTGGTGTCCATGAAAGCTTTCAATAAAATGTAAACTCTGCAATTACTGGGTGCTTTTCTAGAGTTTGAGTTTAGCCTGTAAATTTAAAGATTTGTAAGCTTTGCAGTTGAACATTTTTTTATTCTAACAATGTGGGTATTTGGACCAAAAGCCAAAACTGCACAAACTATTTTTCACATTAAGCCTTGGCAGTGGCCCAGTCAGCCAGAGAGCCCTTAACAACCATTGAGGGCCAACAGGGTCATCTTAAACAAAAACCTAATTTCCTGCCTGGCAGGAGTGCTGGGATATTAATCAAGATGAAAGGCCTGAAACAGGAAGTGAGGTGAGTGTTTGGCATGTAACGTGATGAACGTCCTCTTTACAGAAGGATCACAATACAGTCAGTTAAGAGCTGACTTTATTTCTGCTAACCCCCCAAACAGATGCAACACCTCTGGGTGTCTGCTGCATTTTTTGCATTCTTGAGGCCTGTAAAGCTGCAGGCCTCTCGTGATTTACACCTACCACATTTGATCAGCTGTTCTGTGGGAGTCAGAGAAAGGCCTAGAATGTCTACCTTGCCAAAATGTTGGTGGCTGTAGCTTCCCTGCCGAAGCACCCACCAAACCTTTCGTTCAGCCAATAAAAATAACTTGCCTATCTATTTACAACCCTGTCTCTCTCGGCATGACACCCAGTTTCTATCACCCACCCATCGGCACAATGCTGGACACTTGCCTCTGCAGTCGGTTTCAATGGACGGAAATTGGGAACGCAAAACAGAGCAGCAGTGAAAGGACATGTGGCTCCATCAGCTTCCATACAAACAATGGAGAATCTCCCAGTGTTTAGCTTCCACTTCCTCCAGCAACACAGCGCTAACAATGAGGCGCTATTATGACTGACTGTCTGTTTCCAGCTCTATTCTGTGGATGAGAACACATCTTCAGATTGTGTAGCCTTGAGCAGAATCATCTCGAGTTGAAGTGGTATTTTGTCTTTTCTCTCTGATGGAATAAAAAAAGTTGAATTCCTTGGAAATGTGATAGGAAACAGAAAGAGAAACAGAATTTCCTATTTGGCAAATACGAAAGCCTTCAACTTTTTGGTTCAAATGGGGAAAAAATCGGTCTTGAAGGAAGCTAAAAGACCTCCAAATAAAGATGGGAAATTAAAACACAGTATATTACATACAATGTTAATCTCACAAGGATTGGATCAGCCTTTGGCAACCACTGTGGTTAACAAAAACAGATAATAAAAGCTTAAAGTTAAAGTGAAAAATTTCTAATGAGGTTTTTCAACTTCATTAAATACTCAAACAACATTCCCTGGATACAAATTACTGCACCACTCCGAAATAAACAGAGCATAATAAATATTAACCAAAAAGCTGACAGCAATACTTAAATGAGATCAGCCGGGTTGATAATTCCTTCTTAACAACATTTGTACTGCTGGTACAGCATTTCCAACTTAATATTAAAGATGATATTGACTCTACCAGTGCAGTCCATTCAAAGACAGGCACACTCCCAGGACCATTTTCCCAGCTTATATTGTCCCCCGATGAGAGATCTAGAAATGTGCAGCTCTTAGCACAAGTGTTTGTCTACATCCCAAGAAATAATACTCTCTGAAACAAGGGGTCTCTGTGGCCTTGATAAGGATCATGGGTATTTATTTCCCCCAGCAGAGCCCTTTCAGTGAGTTGTTTGATAATAATAATAATCCAGCATAGAGAATTTCTCCCTGTAAGTGTTTATATTAGCTGTGATTTTTGCATAATGACAAAGGGGACAAAGACGGCGACACAAAGATGAACCGTCAGACCACAGTCCATGAAGAATCCAGGCGTATTGAGAGCACAGAGGACAGTTTAAATGTGGTTGAGATCTTGGTTATACTATACAATGAACATCCCCAGAGACTGACATTGTGTGTCCTGTAATTGCCCCGAGTCTGCTTCTCCGGTCGCAGTCTCCGCTGGGGGCTGACATCTCGTCTCAAAGGCAGAGAGAGGGGAGATATCTGCAGACCAATCACAGGCTGAGTAAGTCAAACCTCCATCAGCTGGTCACAGCTCCATCTCTTAGCCTCCTCTCACTCCTCCTGGGTAGAAAAGCACTGGGCTGGAGCCAATTCCAAACTGTTGGGTTACACTTACACACACACACACACACACACACACACACACACACACACACACACACACACACACACACACACACACACACACACACACACACACACACACACACACACACACACACACACACACACACACACACACACACACACCAAACACACACAGGAGCCAGAGACAGACAGAAAGACCTTGACCTGCTCATTCCTCCTCCAAAGCCTCAATGCCAAAGCTCTGGCTCTAAATAAATACAGCCTTCAAAGAGAGGGATCGTTTAACCCTCTGGAACCAACACTTTGTTTCAGCCCTGGTTTCCACAGATAATCCCTCACAAATCCCAAATCTCTGTGGGATTCACAGTTAGCCAAAGTGGCAGAAATATGCAGACAGAGCTTACGAAACATGCAGAAATTGGAATAAAGGCCGGTATCAGTTTGAAAAGTCTAATTTGGAAGCAAGAAGGTACCACACAGTGTATATGTTACCAAGGTTTGTGAATGATAGTGGAGATGTATAAAGTCATGACACAATCAATAAATGACCGGCATGTTCTAGGGGTGTGTGCCACCAGTTATGTGGATTGTCACCCACACATGAAGAAGATCAAACTGACGCTCTCACAGGGCCACATCCAGTGTTTAAGTTCATGAACACTATATAGAACATTTACTTAAGGGGACCCTGAGGACTGGTGGCTCAGAGACTTAAAGCCAAAGTCAGATCCTTAGACAAATTCCCTAGGAAGTATTGTCAATCAGATATCAAGGAACTGCTGAATGAGCACAATCCTTGTATTCAAAACAAGCTTCCAATCCATGCCCTTGCATAAGTGAAGACTTGTTTGCAAACAAGCTTCCTCCTATCAGTGAAAAGTGCACATGCAGCATCTGATTGTTTATTCTGTGGTAAACAAAGCCGCATGTTGCAAACAGATAAATAAATCTTAAGGACACAACTTCTACCCTCTCAATGGTCCGTAGACCGGCCGCTCACAAGCCTCCCTGTGTGTAACAGCCGTGATTCAGTGGAGCCCTCTCAGCTGGTGAGGCATATGATTCAGACACTTCTGAAGAAAAGGTCACTATCAGTCCTGTGAAAACAAGGGGCCCTCTCAGTCTGCCTCCTGACAGGGCTGCAATCGCTCCCCAGCTGGGCGCTCCTCTTCATTTACTACCCCTGCCATTAACGGCCCGCCGCCCATTCATCACAGCAAAGAACACCCGGCTTATATGCTCGTGGGCCTTGTTGATCCACCCACGCTGAATGCTGAGGCGAGTCACTGCTGGACAGGTGAGGTCAGGTTAGATTAATAATCAGAGTGTAAATCTCCGCCTGTAGGAAATCACAGCTGAGTTTGAAAGCTCCTCAGGATCTGCTCTGTGCTCTCTGCTTATCGATCTGCAGGAACTTCATCGCCATCATTCAATGTGACTGCAACCACTCGCTTCTTCTGCAGAGTGCAGCACAGCAGGGCTGGAAATGTTTAGGGTGTCACAATGGCATTTACCTACGGCTCAGTGCTGTAATATCATCTCATGTTGTTGAACACAGCAGAAGGTGCAATTTATGTGAATGACATGTGGGGACCAAATGATGGCGGATGCAGAGCAGGTGACAGCCTCCGTCTGTGCCACAACACACTGCAAATACAGACACTTGTAAAAACCACTCATCTACTTTTTTTATGACAAAAGAAATCCTTTGAAAGTGAAAAGAAATTCTGACTGTTACTTTGAAAAAGTCAGGAAGGATATTTTGGATATAAGGATATGCTTATCTATCACAAATCAGTTTTTTAACCTTTGTTTGATACCACTATAGTAATTGTAATGATAAAATCATAAAGATGTATGTTTTTCTTTTCTGTAGCTAAGTTTTCAAGTTTAATTCGTATCATTTTTAAGCATCAAGTAACAGGAAAGTTCACATAAATTGTGACTTTTGTCCCAGTAGATATTTTGCTTATCGTGAGACCTTTTGGTTTTCTTTTATGGCAGCATTTTGATACAGTGTTTTGAAAATATGTACTGTTTGATTATTTTGAAGACTGAGATTTCCCTGTCTGTCTTCATTTCTTTAAAAATCCAAAGCAATTTTGGGTATTTTCAAATCAGGTGTTGATTCTCACCAAAGAATATAACTTCCCCTGTAATGGTTATTTTAAAATAAAAGCTTCTGAGTTGAATGCAGCTTATATTCAATATAAGACGATAAATATATCAGGATTATTTGCATTGTATGATTATAAACATGATGCACTGTGTAGCGTGGCTTCATCCATTGTTTACATGCAAGACTTTTGCCAAGCGACGCGCTCTGCGTTATGAGACCGCATCTATCCAGGTCTCAGTTCTTACCTTATTAGAGTAGGGAGGCTTAGCCAGGTTGATGCCATCTCTGATGAGCTTATCCCTGATCATGATCTTCAGCTTCAGCTTGGGATAAACCACCAGCTCCCTCCTGTTGCCGAGCGTCAGGTTCCTCTGCGCGCCCAAGTACCCACCATTACGCCCCACACGGTCACTGTTGGGCTCGGTCCAGGACTTGGATCCCCGCAGTCTGGACTCGTACTGGTCCACCATGTGGCTGGTGTAAATCTCAGCCGCAGGTGGCATGGGCTCCAGGGTGAAGTAGAGTCCACTGGCCGTCTCCTGGGCGTCCTCTTTCAGCCTCCTGACCGCGTCGTGGATCCTCTGCCGGTGGTGAGGGATATACACGCCGATAGCATCCAGGTCCGGGTCTCCGATCTGTTTGCAAACCTCCAGATCGTCGTACCCATTATCCACAAAGGACTCAACATACTGAGCAAGCTGGAGGGTCTTTAGCCACTCGTAGACGATGACAGGTCCGTTGCTTGTCATTTTGGCTGTTGCCTTATCGGCTACAACTCGGTAAAAGACGCACAAGTGATGGTGACTTTCCCAGTCAACGTTTCAAACGCATTATAAGATCGGTAATCAAACGTGCGCTTTCACTTAGTGTTTGGAAAGTAAATAAAACTGGATTACACAGTGTTTGGATCATCCATACCGATGGTTTGGTTACCATCCCATCCTCTAGAGTCCGCGTTGTTTTAAGCCATAAAGAGAGAGCTTTAAGTGAATGAAATGCTGTTCCTAGCACGGTCAGAATGACTTCTACACCTGTCAATATTTACAAATGAAAATCACTTCAGTTCCACTTGACAAATCCAAAATGTCATTTGAAAACATCAAATTTACTCCCCCACGTTGACTCACCACGCACAGTCGGTTTCAAAAATGATGCCTTTGACAAATAAGAGCGCAGTTGCCTCAAACTATTGTCATTCAAATTGCTGTTTGACGAGATTTCGTCAGTTACGCACGGCGTCTGCTGCGTCTTCCAAAACGTTTTCACGGATTATTATCCTTCCTGAAAATCTCCTGTAACGCCCAACGGCGGCGCATTGAAGTAACAAATCCAAATGGGCTTTGAAAATGACAGAAATTCGGGTCCAGAGGTTTGACAGACACAATACAGTTCCGCGTCCGATCGCTCAGTCTACGCGTAGTCGGGTTCCTCCTCCAGCCGGCACATCACCACACTGGAACTGCAGCCAGGAGCCAACATGCTCAGCGCTGCTCCTCTGCCGTCCACGCCCCCAAAATCTCACATTTAAAAATAGTGATGCGAGTCTCTTTTTTCCCCCTCTTTCCAAACTTGTCACGCCGCCTTGGGAGCGCAGACTGACTCGCCGGGCTTCCACCGACTTGGACAAAGTTGGACCGGAGAAAGGGCGCACGTTAAACCTGACGCACAGCTCAAATTGATGTCCTTGTTGCCGGTTTGTGTCACGTTATTATTATTCCCCTACGAAGTGATTTCGACTCTCTCTCTCTCTCTCTCTCTCTCTCTCTCTCGCTCTCTCTCTCTCTCTCTCTCTGCCTCTTGCTCTTACACACACTCTCACTCACTCATTGAGCATTTCCAGGCTGTGGTTTCTCAGGACGCATGAGCTCCCTCTATGTGTGGACAGGAGAACTGTTTGTTTCTGGAACTGATGTAATAGGAGTAACTGAGGTGCTACATCCATCTAGCCATTATCTATATGATCAGACATTTCAGGCATCTACTTTTTGACTTCTTTTGACTGCAACTGTGCGTATCAAATAGCACTGCTGGATGCAATCATCGTTAGTTAGAGACAAACTGTCTGGAAAAACGAGCGAGAGAGAGTGGCACAGGGAATCACACTGCCTGAATAAGACCTGTCCACTCCGTCCAAATGGATGTCAAGCCAGTGGGTGCTGATGCATGCTTTATCAAATGTGAGCTGACAGCTTGTTAGGGGTCAGTTTGATACAATCACTATCTCAGCTCGAGCCTGGAAGTGATTTGCCTCGGCCCATTATGACATGCGGCAGGGGCTGAAGAACAAACACGTCAGGCAGGGAAGGAGGAAGAGTGGGGAAGCATATCAAACAGGCAGTGTTTTTTTTTTTTTTTCATGAAGGAGATGAGGTGCCAGAATCATGCCAAAAATTGCACGCCGTGTTGTCAGAGGAGGAGGTGCATGCATGTGTAGACTCTTCTTCACGCTCACAGTCCAATCAGATTTGACATTTTCTGTGATTTACCTGTCTGCTGCTGTAATTGTAATTACACAGAACTGCTCTATTGTCTCTCATACTTTGTAAATACTCGTATGAAACGGTTTAACAGACAGGAGCAAAGGGGGTTAAACGTGCAGAGTGGGATATGATACACACAGTATATACTTGGATTGACATGAAATCTATGATATTTATCCTCTTTATGAATAAAAAAACAGTCAAATATCTTGGTTTACGCTATAATAATCCATATTTTTGCAACCGCTGGTTAAAAAAGGGAATATTTTGGGCAGATGTATGGCTATGTCTCAGATTAGCCTGAATGTCACGGAATATAGACAAACAGTGGTTTACACACACTTTGAACACAAGCCTCTCATGCATTGGATTAAAACGAACACTTAAACATCCTCTTGGGTAATCTAACATGTCATAAGATCGGTGACAAGAGCAAGGGATTATGGGTCGGAGAGTGACAGATGGAACAAGGAGACTGCTGCTCTGTGCGATGGGTGGACTGAGGGAGCGTATACCAGCAGTGCCAGGAACACTACGTTTCCACTCTGCTGCCCCCGGGGCCGTGGAGCGCGACAGGCAGGGGCCAGGAGAAGCAAGGGTGGCAAGTTGCAACCGTACAGGGGTACAGAACAGTATGGAAATATGTGTGTAGAGGACTGTTTGATTTTAAGACAAATATTCCAATCATGTCTAACCAGACAAATGCTCATCATAGCACTGCAGGTGTGCCTGCTCTTTGGCGAGGGGGACTTGATGACAATTGAACAAATTGGTCAGGGGCCATGTCAGTAAGCGAAAAGTATGTAGTATGTAAAGCTTGCTATAAGAAAAATAAAGTGTCAACTAATAAGAGAACCCAAGCAATGATTTTGAATCTTGTTTATGTGATATAGAAGGGGAAAAAAAGTGTTGCACTATTGAATATCAATCAGAAAATAATGAAAAATATTGAAGTTGCAGAAATGATTTTTTTTTTTGTCTTAAGAATGACTGACATAGGTAATTTTTTATTAAAATCTCAGTGTATTTTTCTGTAGCTAAGCTTATTCATTGTGGTACCAACTCCAGCCCTAACATTCTGTATTATGTAGCTCTTATATGTAAGGTGGATTTTAATCTAGTACAAGGACTTCATTTAAGTGCACTATCATATTGTACGAGTTGATATTGTACTGTATCATTTCTTTATAGCAACATAAAAAGGCAGTCTGTGCCCATTTAGAGCAACAGAGCCATTGCTCTTCCTGCTGAGTGGAGTGATATTGCCCTGGAGCCAGGAGGACTACTGCCACATCAATAACTCCTCAATAAGCATCCCTTAATAAAATCTGAAATGGGCAGCCGTGGGCATAAGAGCAGCTAAATATGAATACGTGGCAGTGAGAGTGCACATTACAACTGAATCTGGTAAATATGTATAGTGTGCTTTGACTGTGTTGATTGAAAGAGTGTGACTGCAGCAGGTTGAAGGGAAGAAAAAGCTCCAGTAGACACAGCTGGAAGGGGAGAGGGGGAGAGATGCAGCCCTACAGACACAATAGCAGCTCTGCTTGACAGCCAAGCTCTTTCTATGCTAATAGTTTAGCGCTGTTTCTTTTCTGAGAGGGAAGACTTGGGTGTTAGAAGGTGGGGATTTTTTTTGTTGGCTGGAATTTTAGGCTTGCTCTGGCTTCAGACATCGAGGTTGCACCTTTCAAGACCTCAATTTTAAAACCCTCTGAAGCAGAGAATGGCTTCTGTCCACCCAGATGCAGAGACACCATGAAGGTCATGGATGTCACTTTCTAGGTCGAGGCTTTCACATGTGGCGCTCTCTGTCAGCCTCTGATTGATATGTAGACTCTTTCGCCAAGGTGGATATATAAAACACAAATCACAGTTCATGCTTTGAATTGAATGTGGTCCTGTGGTAGAGATATGGTTAACCGTGTCAGCTTTTTTCTGACCGCCGTTCTTGCAAAGATTTACAGTCCGTTTTTTTTTTTAATGCTGCCAAAGCACAGTTAAAGACCAATGTATGATTTAAACATGGGATCAGCCTGTATACAGCTGAAAATAGAAACAATAACTTTTTTATGCAAACTGGGCAGATTTATTTGTGGTTTTTCCTCATCAAAGGCTTCAAGTTTGTGTTTTTTTTTTCTTTGCTGTCTCTTTCCGTTACAGATTTAAGGTTTGGCAGGAAATGATTCTTCAGGAACAGCCAAGAAGACTAAAGGAAACAATCCGGGAGTAAGATGGTGATTGCCTCTGATTGCTTGTATATCACATTTGGCTTCATCAGGAATAGTGGTCCTGGATAGCTCGAGTGTTTTCACCAAATGAATTCTCAGAACTGTACAATGAAACACGGTTGTATGACAAACCTGACTCAAATCTGAGATAGATCCAGAATTGTATTGTCCTGGGACGCAATTAAGAGCAAAAACTGAACTGTACTTAAAAATAAAGCAGCTCTTACTGGAGACTTCCAGCAGAGAACATCCAGCGGATTCTTTTGCAGCCCTCAGAGATACTCAATGGAGAAAGAAGGAAAAGGGCTTGATCTGTCTTCAAGCGCTTTTAATTAAGCGTCTGGCTGGAGGCGAGAGGTATAGCGAGCACGTCAGCACCAGCTGGCAGCTCAATATCCCCCCCAAACATCCCCAAATCAACAGGGAGAGAGAGGGTGGCAGGTCGGGGTTAATGCAGGGATCGCATGTCTAAGCATATCAGCCCCAGACACCTGTCAATCACTGCACAGGACATGTCATCCAAGGCAACAGGTCAGTTATGTGTTAGCATTCTCACAGGGGCGATAAAAGTGATGCCATCAATCAAACCACTGGTCTGAGTAGCAGTGGGAGCTAACTTCTCAGCTTCTCCTGAGGTCTGGTTCAATAAGAGCTGCAGGGGGTGATGGATGGATCTCCGATCGCACAGTAGTGGTGATTACCTCCAGTGGAACACACAGGCTGATGGAGTGCAGACTTCTGTTCAGATCAAAATCCAACTCCTGCAACTTGGACAGAGCTCCTTTTTCATTTTCAGCAGCTATCAAATAGGACTGGAAGGAGCCTCGCAGCAATGAATACTTCAGTATAAAATAAGTGCAGAACAGAATTACACATGCCTTCTTATTGACTTTGTGTAGAACAGAAAGTCTTTGGCATCCTGTTTTATCCCCTCACAACCTGATTATAAACTGGCAGTATACATTTATAGCTGAAAGCCATTCCAAAGGAGCAAAAGAATGGAGGCACATAAAAGAGATGGAATTTGTGCGGAGACGCACTACAATAGAGACATTGCTAATTAAAGTCACTGCTGCTACAAAGTAGCAGTTAAAATTAATTGTATTTATTGTGCCGGGAATTAAAAACTCACACGGCAGGCTAATGAGCTGAAAACATTTAGGCATACGGTTTTCATAACAGGTTATAAATATATTTTCTTTAAGTGGGTCAGACTGTCTTCAAACAATTAAATGCTTTCACTGAGCTCCTACGTGTTGAACAGAGCTAGAAACAGAATCACAGCAAAACAGATAAATGCCAAAACTCCCGCAAACCGAGGCAGCGAAGGAACCAAGCTGCTGCTTTTTGTAGTCCTAAACCGCTATCATGGCGACTCAGGCTGTACCAAAGAGAGAATTATCAGGCAATATGACTTCTGTTATTGCCTTTGGCGGGGCTTTAATAAGACCCAGCTAACCTGTGACCTGCAGCAGCAGAGGTAGTCAGAGGAGAGATTTGGTGACTCAAAGGGCCTCGCCTTGCCCACAGGAACCCTCACTTAATTCCCAGTGAGCTGCCATTGAGGTGAACCAGGGTCCATGTAATTAGTATGGACGGCCATGCAGTGACCGAGCACCACAGCGTAAGTGGATTATGAATGTATGCAAATTTTTTGACACATGGCCACTGGCCGTTTCAGACATGCAACTGTGAGTATCGTGATGTAATGCTTAAACGTGTGGCATATTTTTCTCATGCAGACGGGTGCTGGGAAATGAAGCCTTGGCTTGCATTTGCATGGAAAAACAGCCATACCCTGTTTATGGTTATGAGAAATCAAATAAAGTCTCTTTTCCTTTTAATCCCTCATCACTCTTTTTCACACAGACCCACACACAGAAAATAACACAGTGGCGCCAGAAGGCGTTTTGAAGTGGGGGGGGGGGGGGGGGGGGGGTGGCGACGACATCCAGTAGTAGAAGTAGAATCTTCAGTGTCCACATTGAGATCTTTTTGCGATCCAATCACACTCTTTCATGCTCACATTCTCTTCTTCTTCTTCTGCTACTACTTCTTCTTCTTTGCCTATTATGTTCATGACTAATAACATTCATCACAAACAGTGATACGTATTTAAACGTATCAACCGGAGCATCCACAATAAACACTCAAAATAAACATTGGAGGAGCACAGTAACAGCTGTTTACTATTTACAGAGCATACTATTAAAATATCTATTTAATTCATATTAATGAAGACTACAGAGAGTATTCACCCACATGCCAGCATAGCTCATGTAAAGTCATCAAAACTCACAGCTTCAGGCGTCAACATCTTTCTCTCTTATTCCCTCTCTCTAAAGTCATTTTAAAACGCATCCAAAATAGACAAACAAGCATCTTAGAATAGTCCTACTTCAACAGGAAGGAAGGATCCAGAACAAAATAAGCACTTGTATATGTTTTCTTTAACGATATGCTTTACTGTATACTGCTATTAAGCTATTAATCTACTTTATTTATCAGGCATACAGGGTATCACTATGTTTGTGAAGGTGTTGACCGCATATCTCTCTCTGATTAGATGAGTAAGCATCATGCTAACGTTAGTCTAGTGTGTTGCTACATTTCCACTGCCTCAAGGAATGGATATTCACTTTGTTTTTATCGTAAAGGTTTACAGGGTTTATGTAGGGGAGATTGTAGCCCACTTTAGTGCTATTTAATAGTGTAAATGTCAATAAATATCCATGAAAAGTTTCTCTAGTGATTTTTAAAGGAGATGTGATGGAATGGAAATCAAATAGCACTCTACTACACTTCCCCAGTTCATACAGACTATAATTCCAGGTACAAGGATAATATAGAGGGGTCAGGGTCTGGCTAGGAACAGGCTTGAGGGTTCTCAGATAGGAGATATCGACATAAGGCAATCCCTGCCTGATGCACCACCTCATGATCTTCGGCTGAACTCGGAGCACAACGGCACCCAGAGGTATATGCTTTAACCGCCAAAGCTGACGGCTAGCTTACAGATTGTTTCATTGCTTTGGACATGTAATCAAATCCTGTGAGACAATAAAAGACAAGCCGATAGAGACAGAGCGATGGGAAAATGCATTCCAGCTAGAAAAAGACATGTGAACTGATTTCACTATGATGGTCCCTTGCCTGTACGTGAGTGTGTATGTGGGCCTTTTTTTCGCTAAAGGGAAGGTTTCCAGCTGATGATAAATGAACCGTCATGTGACTTCAGAGAATGTTTTATAACAATCCCCACAGCAAAGCAGCGGTGCAGAAAGCCCAATTAATAAAGATTACTCCTTTTTTTTTTTTGCTCAGGCCTAGTTCTCCTTCTTAATTAAAACAAGGTGATTGAAAGTGAATGAAGTATTATGCAGATCTGTGGAGCCATGTTTCTTTATCTAGAAAATTTAATGAAAGACAGAAACTTCCCAAAAATGATTGATGGTGTGAACCTGAAAACAATTCAAGGATTATAGGTAACTGTATTTCATGGCAGGCATTGAGCAGAGTCACAAAAATAGATATACTGAATGATAGATGTCCCAAAATCAGATTAAAAATACCCAACTGAGCATAACATAGGACATCTTTCATAAAATGTTAATAAAATCGCAAAATGCAAGAATAATACAACATTTCCACTTGATTTTTTTGTTGCACGGAGCTGAATAAAGACAGCATACAAAGTATAGGATTTGTAACTAAGCTGCAGGTCCACCCAAACTCAATTGTTCCTCGGAGGAATTAAGACAAAAGAGCAATTAGACATGGCGGCTACAGAGTCTCTCTTCAATAAATCTAGTCCCAATTGGATGGGCAGAAAATTGCTGCAAGCCCATGTTTGTTAACATGTTATTTTAATGAATCAAGCTCTCAGCATTTGACCTATCCAACAGGTCCACAGGGTCTGTGTAATGGTATGATGTATGAGTGGAACACACATCATACAGGACATGGGAAAGTCTACAGCTGTGGACAAAGGATGATTGTTGAGTGAAATAACTGAGAATATATGATTGAAATTATTGAATGAAATCACTGCCATCTGAGAATATATGAACCTTTATTCTCTATGCAGGCAGATATAGGCCAAGTGAAAGGGGGGTGAAGTAAATGGGTTATTGAACACAAGGTTCAATGGCTGTATTCATCTCTGCAGTGCCACAGAATAGACAAATGCAAAGAATAAAAGGTCAATCTTTCATTAGGGGTCATTATGGGTGACGTTGATGACCGTGGATAAGGATTCCATCATAAGCAGAACGATTTCCCAACAAGAGCATGACACATCAATCAGACTGTATGTCTAACTATTAGCTTGGCCTTGGGAAGATCACATTGTCTGTTTTTTCATATTGAAAGAACAATAAATGCTCAAGAAAAGAAAAGCAATCATTTGAAAAAAAAAAAAAAAAAAAGTGGAATGGGATTACCAGACACATCTTGAGCATTAGGCTTCACTCTCTTCCAAAGTCAAGTCCAAGGTATACTTTCCAGTGTAATCATTGCCAAGAGCACAGACTTGGACTTGATTTTAAATGGAGCATTTGTCTTACAGATACATAGAGAATAAAATGTTCCAACAAATGTAACATTATAAATAAACTAATATAGTGATAGTAATTAAAAAACAATCTGTATCATCTTTGTGAAGCTAAAAATATCAGCATTTCTGAAGATGTTGGAGAGGGCATGTTGAGGCTTCAGTGTATATGGTATGTTATACTGGATTGGAAGGTTACACATTATTAATCAACATGATACATGATAATGATCACCTGAACTGTCTTAGTGTGTGTGGAATCCTCCCCAGTGAATTAAATGCTGTAGTGTCCAATACAAGAGAAAAGTTACACATTTCTTCTATGCAGATGATGTTTTGATATAAAGTCCCAAAAATATATCATCCCCCTGCTTTTGTATAAACGTTACTGGTGAGATCCATTCAACTGTTAATGGAATGACCTGAAAAGCTGTGTTTCGAAATGTATTCTGTACAGGAATACATTGAATTTGTAGATGAGCTGTATGAAAAACACTATTGTGGAGAAGTGCTGCTAGGAAAGTTTGATCTAAGTTCCAGAGGAAGAAATTATTGACTTTGAAAAAGACAGCTGGATTCAAGATATAAATACTGTATATTTAAAGCTCACATCAGCATGTAGGCAATGTAAGATGTTATGTTTGTGCATGAGAGATTTGACAGGAAGTGATGACATTCTTTTAAATAGTCAATTATTGGTGAACACATGCTCAGCAAGGGGGAAGAAGCAGTCAAATATATATAGTGCAAATACCAGCATGATTTAGCAAGAACAAGTGTAAAACTGCTTTTATCCTGTTGATACCATAACATCATCAAGAGCTTCAGCTTTCATCTCCTTATCTCTGTAGAAGCCACCCTGTTGCCAACCCCCCTCTGCTCTTAAAAGATAGCATGAGTCTGATGACTTGAGTGTTTTATATTCAATTTTCTGCTCAAGTAAGCTCCTTCCAACGCACAACACAATTAAGGAAATAAAGGGCTCAACTACATTTGATGTACTGCAGAGAACCCCCGGGGACCTGAAAGTCTCACCTAGCATGTCTTAAAGGCTCATGCGCTCCCACGCATTCATGTACACACAATCTCAGACCCTAACCACATATTTTTACACTGGTTCATCAGGGGTCTGGCTTTTGTGTCTGACAGATGCCATTTAATCTCAGTAAGACACTATTCTTTGATGGATTTCAGAAGCATTAGTTCAAATAATTGGGAAAATCTGTAGTCATCGACTGTAGGTAGTGTGCTCAAGCAATGGCAAAACACATTTGGCATCAATAGCTTCTGGTCCTGATATAAATCCTATCACGAAAAATACTTAACAATCTGCAGTGGGCAACCAACAAGGAACAACAGGAAGGGATGGAAGCAAGTATACAGAATAAATAGACTGCCTTGTCCAAACATAATCAGCATCTGTTTTCATCAACTGACAATCACTTGTGCTTGTGTATAAGCCTTGTAGGACATGTCTGAACCAGTATAAATGTTATTACTTTTGGGGTGAAATTTGGATAATTTTTAGGGCTTACTGTAACAGTAGTAGTTTATGTAATTTATTGCAATTCTTATGCATATTCTTCTTGGAAAATCCAAGTATTACCCTTCTATTATGCAATATATGAGGCTGTAGCACAAAACCAAAACACTGCTTAGGACAGCATGCTAACATGTGTGCTGATGTAGCAACCATACGTTGTGTTTTACAATACTTTCATTTGCAAATAAAACATGTTTTCCCAAAACTATCCCACTCAGAACATACATTTGTACTTCACAAAATGTCCTGGCAATCAAGTAGTTGCAGAAGTATTGCAGAAAGGACCAAAGTGACAATGAACAATACGGTAATCCCTAAACCAAAGAGTTAAACATATTTTTTTAATTGGACTTAAAAGACCTTCTACTATTTATCGATGTAACCAATTATCTTTCAAGTGCCAATCACATCACACATGTCCAATGTGTCCTTGGGCAAGAAACTTAAGTCCAAATTGCTCCGGCTGCTTTGATGGCGGCCTTTGAATGTGTATAAGTGGGATTAGTTACTTCTGATGGTCACTTTACATAGCAGCCTCTGCACATCAGTGTGTGAATGGGTAGGTATGACCTGCGGTGAAAAAGCTTTCCCTGAAGTGCTTTACAGACATCTCAATTAAAGGATTGGTTTCAAAATGACATTTTGCAACACACTTAATGTGAAATTTCAGCATCTTGACATCCATAATAGCTGATCTATAAAAGTGACTGCCCAATTGGGAGATTAATAATGGAATCAACTGGAACTACAACAGATCGTGCGCATCGTGGGGTCAAATGTTTGAGCTCATTTTGTCTTGGGGGCCCTGAACAACTCTAAAACCAATTACAGACTAATGTTTAATGGCATGTGGAAGAGTTAACAGACTGGTAGAATAGCAGAATCTATAAGTAGAATGTATCCATCATTATAATAATACTCCTATTTAAATGCATGGACAAACGTTTTGCTGTGGGGTCGTCACATGCATTTATGAGTCTCCAGTTTGCATTTCGATTGCTGTGCAGATATTCATTGTGGTTACAATCAGCACAAACTGTTGTGTGACCTTTTTTGCAGAGAGGCAGGGTTGTTAATATTTCAAGGGGGTCTTCAAGTTGAAAACAGCTTCATCTGTAAGCACAATTGTTCTGCTCAAAGAGGGACACCACCTTGAAGAGCTTCAGATTAATTTGCATCCATACCATACAGTACACTGAGCGTTTTAAATATAAAC
Organism: Labrus bergylta; assembly: GCF_963930695.1. NCBI lineage: Eukaryota > Metazoa > Chordata > Actinopteri > Labriformes > Labridae > Labrus > Labrus bergylta. Next base: position 12,508,060 of record NC_089209.1, on the reverse strand, counting down.
AGGCCTTTCTGAGGGCAACATGTTCCACATGCAAGATAAGAAAACTAATTTTCCTGTCAGGAGTATAAGTCAGGTTTTCAAACAAACAATTTCATACTCCTTTGCTTCTTTTTATTGTAGCACTTCTCCCGTTGCACTTAAAAGTCAGCATTGGTCCTATTCCAGATGCTGTATTATATCCAAGAGCATTGCACAGCCCCAGAACCTGTCTATGTCTAAGCTATCCACCTGCTGGGATTGCTTCTTTTCCTCCTGCAGTGGTATTTGTGTGAAATGGCTGGCTGTGGTTTACAGGGCTGTTTAAACTCCAGGTTTTGTGAGTGCAGTATGTTGAGTACAAGCGTTGGTGGCTTGTTATGCACTAGTGGGAAGCTGTGATCTTTGGATAAGTGTTTGAAAAAAATTATGGCCATCCAGTGAGTATGTGGGCAGAGCAGAATTAAATGCTAGTCATCAAAAGCCAGCACTTTCAGAAACTTTTCTGAGCAAAACAGGTGTTTCTATGTCAGTGTTTAAAGTTTCACAATGTGTCTCACACTTTTTTTTCAATAGATTTAAGTCTTGTTGTCCTGAGCATTGGCTGAACCAATGGCTTGTTATAATCAACATAAAAACTTGCCTCCCAACGTCACATTGTGATACACTTCTGCTCTGTACCAGTGGATACATCATGATAACCCTACTTTTTTATGATTCATGTCAAGATAGCTAATTATTAGCTATTATCATTAAGACTTTCCCCAGGAGTCTGGACATCTTCAGAGATGTTATATCAACTCAAGTCACCGGTTTTCTACACTACTGTAGCTATAGCTTTCAATATCTTTGCTAATGTACAAGCTAACAATAACCACAAGTATCAAACTCAACCCTTCAATAGAAAAACATTTTACTGTTCAGGGCCATGTCTTGTTTTGGGTGCTGGTCATTTGTTGATTTAGCTAGCTTTGCACTCTGCTACCATCTGAGCTAAAAGGGCAAGACACTCAGAAGTGCCCAAAAATATCACCTCATTGAGGTTTTTGTAATTGTTTTCCTTTGTTTTGGCCATAGAGACCAACTGACACACAACATGCACAGGAAACTCATGGAAGCAACAGATTCAACCCTCACCATTTTAATCTGTATACTTCCATACTGTCCATCTTATTATCTTCCACTTATCCGGGTCATTGCAGCAGGCTTAGCAAGTTGCCCCAGAAAGTCTCTGTAATAATTACATGATGTTTTTTTGTTGTCATTGTTTTTGCAACAAGAGAATAATTTTTCTGAAGTGACTACATAGACTTTATCCAAATTAAAGTATTCTCAATTATGTGGAGGTTCTTTACTTAAAATGATTGATTAAATTTAGTGTATGACATCTGGCAGACATTTCCTGTCTGGAAAAGTCGGAAGATAAAACCTTTCTTTAAATGTGCGATTGGTTTTTCCAAGAATAAAATCTTTCAAACGAATATTTTGAAAAGAAAAGCAAGGACAGGATGACATTTTGTAAAACAGTGACAGATTGAAGAGCAGACTTGTAGTAGAGTTTAAAGTACAGTAGACATTCCTGCTGTAGCATAGCGTAAAGCTTTTCCCTGGAGAGGGTCGGCTTTTTACAGCAAATATCTGGCTTTGTGTGGAGGGGGATAAAATATGCAGAGTCACACAGGAGAAAATCCTCGTCTCTTGAGGGCAGATTAAATAAAGAAAATGGATGTATTCTGCAGATTAAGTGGAATGTGCTTAATGCTAACTGCAAATACTTGTATTGGTATTCCAGGAATACTAACATTGTGCACACAGAGAAAATGCCTTAACAGTTAAGTTTTTGAATATCTGCATATTTATTGGAGGCTTATGACAGGTTTTATTTTTATATCAACTGACTGAAGGTGGCGTCAGAATGAGTGTTATTGCCTTTTCAGATATTTACTCCATGTTTGATGCAATTGTTAATTGACAATGGAAATAGCACTTGTTACCTTATAGGTTATTTGAACAAGCACTAACTAACCCCAATACACAGCAGACACATGACAGACATTTTATATGAACAAGCACAAAATGACAACCATTGTGGGCAATCTTTAAACATCCAGGCTCTGCCAGGGATTCACCTTACTTTCTTGCTGATTGGTTTAAAAGATTAAAGGCAAATTGTGTCCTTCCTTCAGTGAGGACAGTTTCCTTCAGAAACAAATGTCTGACTTAGTTGTTGCTATGTAACATATTTGCTTATATGTCTATATTTGCTATATATATTTGCTGTACATATTTAGATGCTTTCGTATATCCTCATTCTGATTAATTCCAGGTACCTGAAGCAAGACAAGGTTGTTTAGAAGCTCAATCTTATTTGCTCTATTTTGATGTCCATGCCCATGCGTGGGACTCCATGATTGTGATAAATAACACCTGAACCGGTTTTTTGTACAGCACCTGATGAAGAGCCAGGTCGGACTCGAAACGTTGTGTTCCTTAGAAATATCTGCCTTTACCTCAACACCCAGGACTCGCAGAGCAACATCATACAACTGAAACAAATAGAAACCATGTTAAGATCTTTGTTTAAAACACTTTTAAAAAGTACTAGCCAACAAAGAAGCTCAGAGTATTTTCCACAAATTTGAAAAGAAAAAGAACCAAAGAAAGGTTGTGTAAGCTAAGAGGGTGTTGCTAGCTGAATATGGATTTCTGTGCACATCAAATGCTTGACTGTTAATCTGGATTATAGGTTCAGATTATAGAGCCGTTATCTTGTTTATACTCACAGATATCTTGTGGACATTTCCACACTTAAAGTGATTCCTCATCTATTTCCGTAATTGCTGTGCCCTTTAACTCATAATCCCCATGACCTCTTGGAATACTGTACATGCCAATATAACTTGGTAAATCTTGAAATGTAAAAAATATGCAGCATATCAGTAGGTTCTACAGAGGCACAGATTTATATGCAAAAATCATGAAATACAGGGTTGGGGTCAGGTTGAAAACTGACATTGGATAAATAAAAACGCAATTTACATGCAAATGATACTGCTGGCATTTGCAGTAATTGCTGTTTGTGCTGCTCTTCTGAAATGATACAATAGCAGCATCATTAAACTGCAGGGAGGGAAGAGGAAAAAGAAAGACTGACAATAGGCTAAAATTTCCAGATTGAGTATTCAGTACGATGTTGATTATTATTACTCAGTCTGACAGTTTAGCAGTTTCTAAATGACTTGGTTAAACTTGTTTATCTTCAAGATACGTTCAGGAATCAGTCAGAAACATGGAATGAATAACGTCCTGTTGTTTTCGAGTGCACACTTCAACGTGCAGCTGCACTGATTGAAAAGACTGAGAAATACAGTACTTTTGTTAGCATAGCCAAACTCATTTGAATCCTAATCATTCTGATCACAAGCTAGCCCAAAAACACGTTAAAAATAACCCACTTATACTCAATGGATGCATCGCAATTCCAGAGAGATGAAAGGATTTGATGTGGTTTTTGGGGGGCAGCAAGAGTCGGTTTTCTTTCATCTTTGAGATGTAAAATCAGGGACACAACAAACACACATACACTACTGGAACACACACACACAGCTGCAAACACAAGAGGAGGTCTTGATCTTAAACTCCCAAATGGAACATAATTTATGAAAATAAATGTATACCACATTTAGCACAAACAAGCTTTACTATCAAATATTTAGCATGTATCTCCATTTTAAGGATAAAAAGAAGAAGGAACACGGTCTAGGATTTCTATCACTGACTATATAAAATAAGCCTTCCACACTAGCTGTTTTTCCCTTCCTACAAAGCAGGCACTGATAGATCAGTGACAATGAAGATTTCTACAATTCACTTAGCAGACACTTTTATCCAAAGCGACGTACATCAGAGAGTAAGAACAACACAAGCAAGGATCTAGAAAATAGTAAACTATGTCAGTAAGTGCAAACAAACAGCTTTAAGTCCGATTGGACACACAGGTGCTGACAGGCATTGCACAGAGGCAAAGCACAACATTGATGGCAGTTCTTGAGAGCTCTAATCAGCATAGAAACCATCTTAAAATCCTTGTTATCAAACAAAACCATCGTTATCATCATCTTTAAGGTCAAAAGTAAATATTTGTTACTACAAAGGACACATCGAATATCGATTTTCAACTCGGTTACCTTGCACATCTTGAAACCTTCAAAGCTATTTTACTTGTCTTCTGCTTTTGCTGCGACTGCACTGCTCTGACTGGCCTTCACTTCCTCCAGCCCCGTCCCCACTGGAATCATTGTCTGAGGGAACTTCTGCCTCAACAACATGGCAGCCATGGGTAAGGAGTGCTGGAGCACCAGTGGGGAAGAAAAGGCAGTTTGTAATGAGCAGCTCTGGGACTCTCACGTGGTAAAGAACTACAACAAAAGAAGAAGCACAAAATGAGTGGAGAAGAATGCAGGAATTGGACTCAAGGCTTTTTTTGTTGTTTTTATCTGAATTCCCCCCTCCCCCCCTTTCACTTGAATTTAATATTTATGGTTTAACAAATTTCATTTACAGGAAACAAGCCAGAGAAAACGTTGCGGGTACACCAGAAAAATTCCTCTGCTCTGAAAGTGTGCAGTAACGTGCTTCTCCTTTCTTTATTACCATAACAAAGATTAGACTCCAAAGGCAGAGCAGAACAACTGACAGCTTGAAGGAGCAGCTCCATGTTTCTTTACATCTTTAGATTCCTACTCAGGGCCCACAGAGGCTTCTTTTGGAGAGAAGGAGTTCGACAGAGGCGGAGTGTCTCATGTGCTCTATGAATAATCCATCTATTTAGACCTGTGTTTGCCTAGTTTGGCTTTTTGCTCTGGAAGGAGGATGAGTCAGTGTCAAAGACATATTTCTAATTCAAATAGTTGCAGAGGCAAAAAAGGACGGCAGCCTATACGCCAACTCTCTTTAACATCAGACTCTCAAACAGAGATCATTTATTCATGATTAGGCTATGTGGATTGATTATCTTGTGATAAAACTAATTAATGGAAAGTTAAAAAAAACGAACCAAAAATAAGCTACTGTATGACTTAAATCTAAAAGTGATGTACCCTAGATTCGGTTATTGGATATGGGAGAAGACAGGAGAGAAGCAGACAATGACAAAAAAGAATCTCCAGTGGGAAATGCATCACAGTTATTGAGAGCTAAGCCGATTTGATTCATCCACTGTTGTTCCACATCTTCCGTAAAACCCAAGTTCGCCTCAGCACTTCAATGAACGCCATTTGTTGTGATAGACAGTGACAACTAGACCCAATCTTTTCATCTGGCTGTCAGATACAGATGGTGCTGGAATACTGCTGGGTGTTCTCAGGGAATTTAAATTTTATCTGGCTGGACAACAGAAATCTGTTAGAAATCTATTAGATCTGACCGATTTAAACATCAGAGGTATTTGGAGAGAGCAATATCAATAGCTGCATTATTTTTACTCACATGATCCTCAGGAGACTTCGGTATCAGATCATGGGAGGTACATGTGATTCAAACTTTACTTACAGACAAGCACATGACTGTAGAGATGCTAACCAGAATCCAGGGCCTGTGAAATTCTCTGAAGTTTTGCCATCATTTCAATCACTTTAAATTAGTGTCTGTCCTCTTCTTTAAATTTTCTAAGTTGCTCCACAAAATAAAAAAACTGCTCAAAGACTTTCGACTGATCCCCCCAGAGACTCTATGAATCACACTCAATAAAAAAACCTGTTAAGGCTCGCTAACAGCATTGTCTCTGAGCCTAACCACACTCTGACCAGTGAATTTGAATCACCAAACCTAAAATACAGGGTCCATTGTTTTGATCAGGTCAGACTGAAGCACTCTTTAGTAGAATGTTTTATCAGTTCTCAAATTGAATATGGAACTTAAACCCAGATGAAAAGTTTATTGAAGGGCCTTGAATATCATTTTGTTTTTTTTAAATATTGTGTCAGGAATATGTATCCTTATCTTGTCTTTAATTTATATGTTATAAATGGAGCTGCAATTAACAGGTTTGAAAAGATCTTCCACAATATATCCGGTAATACACTATCTGTGTTGAGAGCAGACAGAGGGATACACTTCTATTTTAAAAGTTGTAGTTCTGCTGATTTTCATGCATGGCCTAACGTGAGGGGTTACATGATCCTGTACAGTTAAGAAAGATGTCTTCAGTACTTGAGTCTAGGACTCAAAGAAAAACCTCTTTGAGATAAGATTTTGCGTACATGAAAAACGAGATGTACGCTTTCTCAAGGCATATACCTGTATTTCGTAGAGTTTTGATCATCTGTAATTTTCATAAGATGTCATGTAAGTGGGCTGAAACAAATTAAAGAAAAACTCGATGTAGAAAGAGGAAATTGAGATAGTGGAAGGTTTTACGTTTCCAAAAAGGGCATCACCATCCTCATCCCAGCATTTTTTGTAGCTAATTATTGATTAACTTTGCTAAGAGAAGTCAGTGAAGGTGTTGGAGGACTAGCTTCATGCTGGGATGGCAGGCCAAGTGCCATCTCAATGAGCCTCTCCATGTTGATGTCCATGTAAATCACCATTAAAGCAAATCAACTGTATCCTAATGTAGTAAGGGTTTGGACTGTTTAAATGTCAACTGTTGCACCAATAACAGATTGTTTTTTGAGCCTTGGTTGACATCCATGAGCCATAAATTACATGTCACAAGGGTGCTGGTCTGAATTTGGGAGAATCTACCTGCATTAGTGTCAGATAATTTGATGGATTAACCTTTCAGAAAGCAGAAGACTCCAAGGGGTACAGTTCCTCTTCACAACTAAAAAAAGTGATTTGTGACTGGCAGACCATCATGTTGGGGTGTTACATCCTTTTGTGTTTAAGCAAGTAAAAATTTGTGAACCCAATAGCTCTGATGCTAAGCTAGCATGAAATGTGTGAGCTGCTCTGTCAAAACAAACGTAATGTGGTACAACTAGGCAGTAGTGGGTAACCCCAGGAAACAGACCTGTTTTTGTAACAAGGACAAAGTGAGGCAACAACTTTCAGTCAATCGGTCTGTAAATATTAAGATAAATTGGATAATAATCTCGAATTTCCGCAATTTTAGGCTTGAGCTTTCTAAAACATCACAGCAGAATTTCTTATGCCAGAAGACAAGATCCAATCCCTGATGGGAAACATTTTTTTTATTTTTGTAACATAACATTGCATGTCTTGAGAAAGAACAGGAAAACACGAAGGCACTCGTTTTTAGAAGAAAGGTTAAAATGCCTTTACTAAATTGGCATGTTCTAGTTGAACATGACTTCCTGTAGAAGGCTAGACACCAAAACTCGTCAAAGAAACATTTTTTTTCTTCATGTTCTCCTTATAGAACATGCCAATTTATTAAAAGCATTTTTAATCTCATCCAAAGAAGAGTGCCTTGGTTTCTTTCTTGTATTTTCACAAGATTAGCTCATGGCCTTCACCAAAGAACACCTTCTTTTTGTATTATAACGACATCTAAGAAGCTCTCCTGTGCCAAGGCTTTTCATAATAATGCATTTGAGTGATAATAGGAACTAGGTATAACACCGGCCATTTTATATTTCAATCTTGATTGTAACTGGTACGTTTGTGCATAAAAATATATGGTTTGTGATTTGTTTTGCTTTTCATAGGCATCAAGTTATTCATACTATTTTTATTACAAGAACAATTGCATGTGTCTGAAGACAGGTTTTTCTAATCAGAACTACTTGCAAAAACAGAACTCTAAAAGTAAAAGCAAACAAGACCACACAAGAAACCAGTCGGTTAAAGGAACATGAATCTGCTTCAAATGCAACATAGTGTTTGTGTTCAGCACACAAAACCAAGCTGTACTGCAAACCACTCAAGCACATTGAGCTTTCACTCAATAGGCCTCCCATAGGGTTAGAACTCTGCACAGTACACGTTGTCTCAGCTGTTAACCTCCTTCCTCTCGCCTCCTCCTCATTTTCCCATGGTCCATTGTGTCTGTGCTGACTGCTGCTCTGACAGGCCGCTGGCTGGGAGGTTCAACAGTCAAGCATCTGAGCGCACAATCCTCTGACACCCAAGTCAAATGTTTTGTGTTCGGAATCTGCCGTCGGCTCTCGGGAGAGTCAGCCAGCCTTACACACATCATGCAAAAATATATAAAATAAAGGGGAAGGATGATAGAAGTGAGGTGCTCGATCTTTGTATCTTTGGAAATGTACTGGTCAGGACCACATGACTCACATTTTTCAGAAAGAAATACTCTGTTAAATACACTGTAAAGATGACCTGTGCAAGAATCCTCTCTGTTCTCACCGCCTGGATCTCACACTAATCAATACATCACATACACTGAAAGCAAAGAAACATCTAACTGTGACCGCTCAGACAGCTAAACAAACATAAGAAGGCTTTCTGATAACCTCATAAGAAATCACACAGAAAAGTGAGTCTCTTTATTTGACCAGAATGGGCTTTTAGTCTCTCAAGCCCTTGAAATCTCCGGATTACCCCGATCCTTCTAATTCAGACGTAGCCTCCAGCAAAGAACAGGCTAATTTCCTTGTGTCAAAATTAATGAAGAAGATAATTTGCTACAAAGGAAGAAGACGCACATGCAATCGCACGAGCACGAACACGAGCACGAGCACAAGCACAATTCTCACACACACAGAAACACTCCGACTATCCTTTAAATGAACTCCAAACGGGGCCAGAAAGTGAAGAGAGCTTCCTGCAGCTGAAATAGAAACTAGGTTAGCACATCAGCAGTGAAACATGTGGGATTTGACACTCTTTTACAAAAGGTCTTGGATCTCAGCATGCAGAAAGAGACGATTATCAGTTCATGAGAAATTCAGCAAACGGCAGCTTAGCTCTTCATTTTACAACTCAAAACCTGCTGTTCCCCATATTTCTGTCCAAATTTACCCCTACGTAGTTTCAGAGTAAAACAGAACACACAGTTCTGCAACACTCAGGTTTCATTAAGGCGATATCATGCCAATGCAAGAGCAGATGGCATAGAAAATAAATCAATTCAGAACATCTGAATGTTAAAAGTTGAGGTTGAAATGGGATCAAAGGGATGAATACATTATTATGCACCTAAACCTTTGGACCTGAAAGTTTGAGTTTGAAGCTAAAAAGAAGCAAAAGACATGATGCGGTGGATGTTTATGTTCAATTGCAGATTTATCTAGCCCTTTTCATAGTTTAGTTTATAATTAATGTCAAGCCATAAAGACTGCAAAGGGTGGAAGCTGTGGCTCAGTTGGTAAAGTTAGAGCCATAGAGGACAACAGGTTAATATAAACATATAATTTGCCCATTAGTATAATTTTGTATTTATATGTTTATAATCAATAGAGTTTTTGCTTTTGAATTTTATAATTAATTTACATTTTTTATATTTATCACATATTGAAACATTGTGTGTTTATAGCAGGTCTGTGTGGTTATAAGTGCTGCTGCAAAGTGTTCCTGCTGTCGTAAAGCGCAGCTAATTTGCGTAAATAGCCATGTGGGTACAGGTGAATAAATACTCAGACGAGAAGGCATTCTACCGAGCAGGACGAGGAGCAATAGTTTTCTGACCGTCACAGTTTTAGTTTTTGGTCAAATCTTAAAGGTTTTCTTTTAGTAAACGTGTGATATTTATAAGGGCTTATTTTGTAAACTGCAGTTCTTTTTTGAGGAATAAATCATCTTTTTTTTTGTCACTTAAAAAAAAAAAGTGCCTTTTGGAAAGTAGCCATGAGTCAGAAACTTCTAGTCCTGCGAGAACTGGAAAGAGGATTTTTGTTTGAGTTAAGTTGCCACTACAGGTAGAATTGGTTGTCTCTCAACCAGAAGGTTGGGGGTTCAACACCCAGCTCCCAGCTATATGTCCAATGTGTCCTTAAATGTGCTGAGAAACCTTTTGGTTCTCTAACCCACAACAGATAACTGAATGTTAGTTCGATAGCTTTTGTGAGTGCAACTGGTTTAAAAGGACTTTCTATTTTACATAAATGCAGGGTAAAAAAAAAAAAGTACTGTTATGAAAAAAAAAAAAACTTGTCTTGTATTCAGAATTATATGTTGGTACACATCAGAAGATTTCCTGTTTGGTGATAAAATGATCGAAATCTCAGCCTATAAACTAGTTAGGAAAATTAGACGGAATGTGCAAAGTGATTAATCATTTTTAAAGTTGTAAAAACAGCTGACTGATAAAACATGTTACCTTTGACTTAATAAGCTCTTTTTAATTTTTAATTCAGTAAGTCACTTCATGTTAATGCGCACTATATTATCAAATGATCAACATCCAGTTTTGAAAAGGAACAAAGATATATATCCAGATGTGAACTAAATTTATTTATTGTAATTGGTTACATTATGTAACCTTCACATCCACTGTTTAATCTTAACAAATCAGACCAGTTGATCTCCTACCAGCTAACTTCATTCTACTATCCTTTTAAGGCCTTAGGGACGTAAACAAATAGAAATAGTGATTGAAAATATCTATTAGAGGTAGACAGGGTTTGGGCTGATCAGATTTATACTGTTCAATACAGGAGCTTCCAGCATAAACAGCAGCGATTGGCTCGACTATGGTGGACATCCTACATGGACCACTGAGGTGGGGAAGGAGGAAAGAGAATTTTACATTTCTGGTAGGGCGGCACTTGAAATGTTTTGACAGTCATGTATAAATACGTATCTCCCATGTTAAACATTTCTCTCTACAGCCAAAAATAGAGAAGATGCCAAAGGAGTAGTCAGATCCCCTCCCCTCTCCCCGTCTGTGAATCTACATCTGTTGCACTCTGAGAGACAGCTGTTCCTATGGGGAGAGGCAGCAGGCAGATAGAGCCCCTCTGATGTCCCTCTACGCCTCTCTACACACTTTCTTCATCCATCCATCAAACATCATTCTCAGCCATATCCTTCCTTTAGCCTCATTCTCTTCCCTTGTACTGATACCCAGCCTCTTGACATCGGGTGCATCGATCCCCAGCCTTCATTTCCCACCTCATTACTCCCCATTTACAATATGAATACATTCCCAGATTAATGTCTTTTCTATTTATTAGCCTCCAGAAAGGTTGGTCATGTCTTTAAGCACTAAGACGTTCTCTAGCTTTCTTTCTTTCTTTCAATCAGATGCACGTGAACTGTGGAAGAGATATTCATGTCCTGTAAGCCCGCAGCATTAACCATGGACCAAACGATAAAAAAAAAGAAGCAGTAGGCCCTGCAGTTTTAAACCCAAATGGTGCATTTAATTTCCCCTACTAAACCTCCTTTGTAGTTAAAAGGGGAGGTGTGGCTGAAAAAAAGGAACAAGCTGGCTAAAGAGAGATAACCACAACCTTAGGATATAGAGAAATTTGAAGGAAATGTAACCTAATATTTTATCAGGAAGTGTAGTTTTATGATTTGCACATGAAGCCGCCTTTTAAAAGATTCAATTATGCTTTTAATGCTGGTGGATTTTGTGCACTAAAGACAGATTTTCCATCACCAACAACACACTGAATATTCATTCATGTTCATAAACAGTGAAAAAGAATTGGATACGGGAGATGACACAGACAGGGGCAGAGGGATGCAAGGTCAGATGATCTCACTGGTGGTCAATGTGGCTCACATGCATCATTGAGCAAAGCCAAGTCAAACTGCGTTTCGGCGTTCAGCCATCTGGAGATGACTGATATATATGATGGCAGATCTTTGCTGCATAATGTGACGTTTCTTATCCTACAGCAACGCCACTGTGCGACATACTTTGATTATTTCTGTCATGTTAAAGCTGCATTCACCATGATAATGCTGACAAATCACATGACGCCGACCATCAAATGCACATTCCTGCCCTCGCCTCTCTCTCTTTTTCCTTATCTCTGGCCCCCGTATGGCCCGTTAGATAGTGACATAAAGAGGACGATCCTTGCAAAGACCTCTGCTGATTACGAGGTTAAACTTGTCAGGAAAAAGGAAATCCTGCTCATAAGTCTGTCTTCGTTAACAGCCAAGGTCTGCGTCCTCCAGACTCACTCATCCCAGGCCTGAAAATGAACTCTATATCACCTAGAGTAGTGCTTGAAGGGAAATGAAGGAAGAAAGGTTAACTCGAATGGGTAGCTGATGCATACCTTCACACAAATCTTTTGGTGTTCAAGCATGTGAACACAGCTAAGTAGTCTCTTTGGGACAGCCTTGAGGAGTCTAGAAAAAAGAGATGGGTGCAGTAGACGCAGAAAATAAAACACTCGGTGGGAATCAGGGAAACAAATACTGACCAAAGACTACACCATAGGAAGTAAAGTTCCAGTTAAAAATAAGAAGTAAAGAAAACAAACAGCATAAACAGCAGAGGTGATTCACAGAAAGCCAGAGCATACAGCTTTTGTTTGTTTTTCCTGAGGCTGAACGCCGCAGATACATCCAGACAGGCGAAGATGACATTCAGAACAGGTGAACGGAAGATGTGTTTCGCATATATTTGCTGTGTTGTTACACCGAATGCCATACATGCTGCATATACTTTACGAGACAGCTAGTTAGGCGAGATGAACATGAGGCCTTATAGGTGTGCCGCAGAGGAGGCAGGGTAATAAGCTGAGTATTTATGAGGTGTGGCGGTGTCAGTGACATCTGCATAACCTATTCATGAGAGCCATGATGGAATCTCAGTTATCCTCCACTCCAATCTCATAGGTGACAGAGGAGGAACACTGAGGTGAGGGTGGGGAGAATGATAATGAAGATAAAAACAGTGAAAGGAAGCAGCACAGGACAGAGACAGAGTGACTAAGGAAAGATGAGGAAATAGGGCTAGTGGAGGGAGTAATAAGTGATGTACTAAATAGTGGGAGACAGATGAGGAAAAAGACAGGCAACAAGCAAAGAATGAGAGAAATTGAGAGACGTACACAGAGCGAAAGAAAGAATCACAAGAGTGAAAGCAATTACAGGAAGAATGAGGAGAGTATTTCAATAAACCTGTACATGCCGATTTGGCCTGACACATCCGCTATTTGTGCCCTGTGCTCTGCATACCAATGATTCAGACACACCGTAACTAGAATTCACAATCTATACAGACAGCAAGGGCAACGGCATAGGATATTCCTCCAGAGTACAGAGGAGGAGGAAGAGAGAAGCTAAAATGTGGCCTTGCCTAGAAATGAGGGACAAAAGAGAGAAACATTGGGAGAAGCCTGTAGCTCTCTTTTTAATTCACTGACAGAGGAGGGGAAATATTGCCGAAGTAAAGGGGAAATTACAGGAAAAATACTCATGTTTCTGCTTAAATCTATCAATTAGTTTAAGTTCACATCTGGATAATTAGCCTCATTGAATGATTTGACCAGATTTGATGAAAATGCCTGTTGATATTGGATCTGATCACTGTTGCTTTACATGTCTCAAGGTGGAGGCCAGGGTCGTGTTCTTGGCCCCCATGGATTTTTCCTGTCCCCTAGCCTGCAACAGATGGCGTTCCACTCTGCTTGGGCATGACGTCAGGAAGACACGAGGAGGGCCAAAAAAAGGCCAAGAACACAGGGACCTCCTAGTTGAGGTTTACCACAGGGAACGGCCAAAAGCAGAAGACATCGAGAGCTTTACGCCCCAAACATGATTTAAAGGGGCACAGAATGGTAGCCCAAAACCAGAAACTGTAATCTCTGTAGTACAACCAGCAAACTAGAGAAGCTGAGGTCAAAAACATGATTAGAAATAGTATTAATAGATGTTGAAATCTACAAAGGTCTATCAGTGCAAACTTTTCTGAAGGTAATGTTTTGTTCTTTACAGACATACTCAGACAATTATGACTTATATACATTATATTTTACCCACCTCAGCCCCATTTATCCCTAATGCTTCTAGCTCCACTTTCAGCCCCTGCTCCTCTGTTACCTGGACTTGCCCTGAGGCTTATAAGAAGTACATTAACCCTAATAATACGTTATTGATCATAATGAATCAGCCAGTTTTACGCCAACGACAGCATCTGCCCTGCTGCGCAAGATGGTTTAAAGGAAGAAAGTCAGCATAATTCCTCTGTCTACCGAGAGGGCCCAGAGCTTTTGTTGGTGTCTGAATGATGAATGGCTGGTAATGCAAAAGGACTAGGAACCTCTGTGGTTGGGTTGAGAGTAGAAAATGCAGGCATGGGCCACCATGCTTCCAAGGCTGTGATTTAAGGCATGCATGTAAGGTTAAACAGATAGACTGGATACAGTTGCAGAGCCCCGCTGAGGATAATTAGTGAGTTGGAGGTTATTATCTTGTGAGACATAGTTTCTGTTTGCTGAAACTATTTTTAACTAATGTTACTTGCAACCAAGTTTAGATGTGCTCACCAAAGCAGTTTTGAGTGGAGGAGGAGGATAACTAAATTTTTTTCAACCTGTAGGCAGTCTCAGATACTGCATTTATGTTTAATTTAATGAACAACGCAGATGTGCTTGGCCAAGGAAACATTGTATGTATGTGCACCAGTGATTTAATAGAACTGAGTTACAATCCCTATCTCTAGTCCGCTTGTGACCAAAACTCTGATATGATCCCCATAACATGGGGAGTCCTCAAGGTTCAATCCTGGAGCCATTTTTATTTAACCTACCTATGCCCACCTTTAAGTCAAATTATAGACTGTAAAGTTGTTTAATACAGCTACCTAGTCGACACTCAGATTTAGTAGCTCTTTCACCAAGTGACTATAGTCCTTAACTTTACTGTTCATAAGTTATTGGCTGGAAGCAACTAAATTCACTTCATTTGAACACAGACGAGACAGAAATTATTGTATTCAGCCACAAAAAGGATACATTGATAGTTATTGCTCATCTTGATTCCAGATCTGATTGTATATCAAAAGATATATAATCTTAGCAAGAATCAAAGCTCGGCTTTCTTCTCTGTAATTCGGGGACAGTTTTACCTCTTCAGGTGCTAAAATGTATTAACAGGGTATGCAGAAAACATATCATTCTGTGATTCACAGACATTCACGTGATGATGGTATATCTTCATACAACAGCATGAAACTTTCCAAGGTTGAAACGTCTCTAGGACCATTGTAAAGAAAAAAAGTAGTCTGTGAGTAGTGGAGAGGTACGTGTCTCTCATCTCTCAACAACTATCATCAGTGTCAACTTACAATGCTTCTCTACCTCAATCCAAACTGGTTTTACACACAGCAGCTCTAAGAGAGGTGTTAATGTGTGAAGCAGAGCACAGCTCAAAAGACAGGAGTGTGCTGAAAACATGTCTAAAATATATAAACTACAAACAACACAAAAGTGACCTTTGGTCTCATGAGGAATAGACCAGAAAATTTAAACTGTCCTGGCCCATTTTCAGCACAGTTCAAATACACAATGACTGGACAGGAAATTGACAATGTAATAGCATGTTTTGGGTAATTTATCATTTCATGACAGCATGCTCTGTTCCATTGAATAACACTTTGCTGGATACAAAAAACATTAAATTGAACTGACAAGAATGAATTTTGCTTGACCAAGCTGCAAAATGAAAAGGAAAGAAAGCACCATAAAATGTTTTCATCTGGGGGAATGACAGAACTGGAATCCGAGTATTCCCCCCTGTCCTCCTGACAGGAAAGGAAAATCATGGTGCAATAAGGTGAATTATAAACTGGAATTTGTCTGTTACATGCATCCATTTCCACCCATTTCCTTGTTTATAGTATAAAAAGGTGTGGCTCAGTTAGCATTGTGTGGATGCCACTGGAAGATCCAACAGATTACCTCTGAACAATTTCATGTCATGATCACTCCCAAAATACGTTGATTTAGGCTTCCATAAATTCCATTATTTATTTAGATTTAAACATTTTTTATACACACTTCTACAAATAGTCACAGCACACATTCATGCAGAGATATGTGCTGATATTGCAGCAATGGGGAGGATATCTGAGTTTTCCCCTGCAGTTTTCTACTGCTATTAGAAAACAAGAACTCATTTTGTTTTGTGGTTTGCCCATTGACAGAATCCTGGCTGCAGCCAAGCCAAATCTTTGCACCATGTCTGCTTTAGTCAGCATTGCCTCCAGAGCACGGCTCCCAGTCACGCACCAGCAGCCCCAGTCTGAAGCGAGTGGTAAATAAATAGGCACTGCTCACTGTCTTGTCTCCCTCTGCTAAACATGGAAATACACAAACCCCTGATTGCACTAGAGGGAGAAAATAGTAGGAGGGCAAATTAAAAAGAATTGGCAGTCAGTTCCTGCCAAACCGTCGGTAGTGTTTTTGCTTGCCTGGACACATTCTTCAGGCGTCCCACCCTATTATTATTAGAAGTGTGTGTAAATGTGTGTGCGGTGTACAAGGCATGCCCAGTATGTTGAGGAACAGCTTCTCTCTGACTTGACAACCCACTAGACTTAAGTTTTGTCCTTCAGCTGTCATGCTAGACTTGGTACATTAGAAAATCCATCATTAGACATGTGGCGATGATTTGCAGAGGAGCATGATCCCACAAAACTGTAAAACGATTAGGAGCTGGCTGCACAAACTCTTGCCTTGAGAACAGTTTTCCAGACCAAAAAAAGATGAACTGCAACCAGAAAAATGTTCTCAGATGATGGACATGAATTATTGAAGGATATACTTCTTGTGTTTAACAGCAGGCTTTTGCTTCAAAGTGATGATTCTGCTCTGAGATATTTATAAAAGGGATATGAGAAATCAAAGGGGACCAATCCTTATGGCTGTGTTAGATTCAATAATGTAAGAGCAAACAGATAGCTAACTCATAAATTCATTTTTCTGATTGTTTTATTTTGCATTTCTTACTCATACAAAAAATAAAAAAACAGTAAAAAAGTAAAAAAAACTAACAAAACAACTTGAGAAAACTATTATGTACAAGGAGCAAAAAACTTTTATTAGTTAGATTTTCCTCAGTCAGAGTTTGATCATAAATATTAATACTGCTTTGTCTTTCAGTTTATTGTAAAGTGACATCCTGTATGTTGCTATCTTAGCTTAGCATAAACAGGCAACTAGGTGTAGCCAACCATTGCTTTTCCAGGTAGGTAGGTAAAATATGTAAAACATTTAGCCTTCAAGCTCAACTAACAAATTATATTTTTTTTGGTTTAATTCATACAAAAACTGTCCATGAAAGTCTGTGCTGCAGCTTCACAAAGAAACATGTTCTCTGAGAAAGAGTATGGCAGATAGTCCGCGCTCTGCTGAGGCAGGAGCCATGTTTACCACATTAAACCATGTCTATGCAGAACAGGCTACAGTCAGAAATCAATTTCACCCCCCTCGAATCTGCATTCCTCTAATTCTAACTAATATTGACTGAGCGCCAGGTATTTGAATCTATTTTAATAGAAGCAGTGTGACCTTGGATTCAAATGAAGCACATTATTCAGTCGGGAAAAATCAGAGGGTGAGAGTGTGAACACACATGCATACAAACACACACACTCGTGCAAAAAAACACACCTCCCACTTTATGCACTTCTTCCCTAGCAGAGACAGAGACCACACATCTTGCCGTGCCATCACTCCTCTGCCTCCACTGTGTATTTACCACTCAGAGACAAATGCTCTCCTGGCACTGCAGCTCTTTAATGATGCTTGGGGGGTCTGCAGGAGGCATATTTATCAGCACAGTTTTATTTCACTTCACCACCCCTGTGTACAAACACTTGCACACAAACAGACAGAGGGGCATAAAAAAAACACTTCCTAATGGAATATTTCATTATGAGGCAGGCTGTGAAAGCGTCAATCAGTTTGCCCAAAAGGTACACGGAGAGCTCAAATCATCACAGTTTGGTACAAGCGGAGCTAAATGGAGAATGACAGCAAGGAGGGTGATGTGCCAGGAGCAGAAATGCCTAACAAAAAGTGACATTTGTGTGTATGAAAATGGCAAGGAGATGATGGCTACAACTGTGTGCACTGCTTAAAAAGACATGAGGAAGCAGATGGACCCAATGTACAGTGGAAATAAACAAGGACACAAAGAATGGAGAATCATTTTATGATCAATAATGTAATGAAAAAAAACCTCTGGAATGCCAAATCACTGCTTGTTAGATTTGAAAAGAGAAACCGCAGAGGAATTCCAAAGCTTTACTGATGCTGCTTTTATTGATTCCCCATACATTTCAAATGAGGGGGAGGACCACCGTATCTACAATGCTAAGGTCTTCTGTGTTTTTTATTTGTCTGAATAGTAATGCCATAGCAAATACACTTCGCCATTCATTAACATTTCGCTCATGTTGGCCCTTTTCTGTTTGGCAGGGATTTTTATTTAATTTATTGCATATACGCCCAGAGGTTCCTTTAGGTCTGCACAGGTACAGAATTAGAAAGCACTTAGCATTATTGAACAGATTTTCAGAGACTTCTGTCTAAAAGTTAGTGCAAACTATAACTTAAACGACCCAAAGTCATCCAAGCTTGTTGCCATTTTGAGCCAGCTGAGGTTTCTTTCAGCTTTGGCACAGAAAGACGACAGCCTAAGTTCATTCTGAAGCCCACCTTCATAGCTTTCATTCGCTGGATTGTCAGACATAGAAGAGGATGTATGAGCACAATATCAGACCTATTTATGCTGTTCAAACAGAAAAGAGATAGATAACAAACCATTGTGGTTTAGAACCAAAATCCGTATCTTTAGGTGACACAATATAAATTTGCTGTCCACCTATTTCATCTTTCATCTTGCAAATGGTTACCAGGTTGGTTTGAATATCTAGCTATTTTTGAGAGAATCTGGAATAATATGCAAAACAAACCAACATTAACATTAGAGTTTAAAACTACATTTTCCCAATTAAAATTGTCATAAAATCATCCAAAATGACCATCATAATTCACAAATAGCATATTGGTTTCGTATAATCACTTACACACTTAAATGTAAATATATTTAATTGAAAATGATATCAACAGGGGCGCAGGCGGCACAGTGGTTATTGTGCGCGCCCCATGTATGGAGGCTGTATTCTTCCAAGCGGGCAGCCCAGGTTCGAATCCCACCTGTGGCTCCTTTCCTGCATGTCATTCCCCACTCTCTCTCCCTGATTTCTGGCTCTATCCACTGTCCTGTCTCTTCATTAAAAGCACAGAAAGCCCAAAAATAAATCTTTCAAAAAAAGGAAAATTATACCAACCAGAGAATTAAAAAGCTTAAACAAAAGATTTTCATTAACGTAGAATAACTGATTATTATTATTCATCAATGAAGATGTTAGCTGGACAATCAATCAATCCATCGTCTGATCGGGTCAGCACCTCCAACAAGTTGATGTTTTTCATACAGCATGCCACCAGCTGCATGTGTGCGAGTGTGTGTGTGTACACTGCCTGGTTAATGTATCTGTCCAGAGTTAACAGATGAAGCAACAGCTGCCCATTAAGGAGCCCCTTACTGTAACCTCCCCTCTGACTAATCCATCCCATCAGCCTTCATACCTACATTTAGACCAGTGGCTGACATCCAAATGTGCACAAATACACACACGTGTGCACAAACTATGCAACACAATTCATTAGAGCAATTAATTGCTCATATAGCACTCATTTATCCCCCTCTCAATCAGTCGTCAATTCCTGCCTTGTAGCATAAGAGCATGTGTGTATCGCGAGCCATTTCATTTGCTGTATCAATTAAACCGAACATTTGTTCCAGTTTCCCTCATAGGGGGAAATAGCCGACACAAATGGAGAGAAAAGAGGACTCTAGGCGGCAGAAATCCCCTCTATCTGAGTTGACAGCTCCAACCTGAACATATGGCACCTTGTTGTCTTTGAGCATAATGCTGTTAGTTTAAACTGAGAGACTGGCACACACGGTGTGTCAATGAGATTATGTATGAAGCAATTAGCATCCTACAGGCTCTGGTTTAATCTTCATTCAGATGACCTGATTACCTGTTCTGTGTGATTTCTTACTGGGGGTGTTTTGGCTCAAAGGTGGCCACCTTTTCACCTCTATTATCTAATCAAGCTAACCAATTCAGCATTATCTGTGTGTGTGTGGGGGTGTTTAAATCAATTTTAATTCTATCTATTTGGATTGTTTTATTACTGTCTGTTTCTAACACTATCAAAGGCCAAATCAAAGCTTGAAAGTCATTATCTCTAATTGCCTTGTATATTAGTCAAACATTTTTCTTCTTACTTCCTGCTCTTTTCCTACTGTCACACAAATGCAAGTCTATGAATCTGAAAGTTTTCTTAATATTCAAATTCCAAACTGGTTTCACAACTGAATTAATGCTACTGGGAGGATCTTTAACTTTGTGCTGAAGTTGACGACGCTTGTTGATGAAGCATTAATACTTTTTTGTTTTCTTGGTCCGTTCATTGAAAAGTTGTCATTTCCGCCAGATTTTCTGACAACCTCATCCACATCCCTCTAACCGACAAATGTATGCACTGTCAATCTGATCTGTGGAAATTATAAAGAAAGGCTCTTCCACTGTGAATCAGCTTGTGACCTACCATGGTAGGTTACAATGGTTGGAGGCATAAAAAGATAACTATACACTGTAGAAATAATCAATCTGCTCACTGATGGTCTAGTTTTTTTATTTTTTTGAGGTCATATAGATGCAAAGTATTGATTTGTTTTATAACACGTTCAAAAGTTCTAACAGCAAGTTAAAAAGTCAGAATAAATAAAATAAAGTAATTTTTGAAGATCCAACTTTCATCATAGGCTAAGCATTGTATCAGTTATGGAAAGTTATTTCCGTTCTTCATTCCCATTTTCCCTCAGAGAGTCATTAAAAAGCATGCAAAATGCTGCGTCTCTACACAGTGGTATCTGCCTGAATAGGCTGTCAGGTTGTTGTTTAACCGCCTAAATGTATATGTAGGTGTGAGAACGACACTTGGTTTCTTATTTATTATCAATATATCATTGTTTCCTTAATAGTTTTCTTTCTTTCAGGAGTAAAGAAAACAAAAAAATGTCAAAGCTGTGCATTCAACTGGAGTGTTTTAACTGTTGAGTTCAGAGATATATATTTACTATTTTAACTCATACAACCAGTTCTTCATCATTTACTACGGAATGACTTATTCCAGTAAAAGCAATAGAGCAAATGAGAAGGATTTCATGAATATGTATCAGAACTCTTTTGTTCAGTATCTGATGGTGCTTCATACAATCAAAACTCATGCTGTTAATTAAAATAAACTAGATTCTTTACATGATCAGTGATCACAGTGTTGTGTTATCAGATCAGACTGATCTGAGAAAGTGATAAGACTGCAAAAAGATCAAATGCAGCCTCTGTGTCTTCGCCTCTCACTCAACGCAATGAGCCATGCAGTAAAACTTCACGGTTTACAACAGGCCTCCCACACAAATGTGTCAAGCAACTATCTGCATATTCTCACCACTTGTTGTTAATGAACCGACAGTTTGGCAGCCGTTTGCTGGCCTGGCACTCTGAGATGTGGCCAAACAGCCTTTGAGAGTGTTAAAGCTGACCGCCAGCTGGATTAGAGGGTTAACCAATTAGCGGTAAGAGGATGGGTCAGAGTACTGAGTCAATCCCGATCTGCTGCAGAGCCGGCTGAGAAACTGCTAATCCAGTTCCTGGGCACAACCTCCAGCAAAAAGAGTCACAGAGGTCGCACAGAGGGAGGAAAGCTAGTGGGATGAAGCAAGAGCTTTGTTTAAATCGAGAAATTGTTTACATAGTGTTACTGTAAAGTTCATAATACAAATATCCAATTTGCTAAAAAAAAAAAAAACTAATTCTGTGGATCTGGAGGGTTGGATAGCAAGTAAATGGGAAGCTAAAAAGAAAAAAAAAGTAGACAGCTAAATGAAAACTTTTAAACTCTATAATTCCATTTTCATACAGTAGAGCTTCCATAACGAATATGAAGCATGTAAAATTCAGGGATGCTGGTAGCCTAGTGGTCAGTGCGGCGCCCCGTGTGAGGCTATATTCCTCCAAACAGGTGGTCCGGATTCTGATCCAATTTCTGACTCTATCCACTGTCCCATCTCTAGGCATAAAAAGCCCAGAAACAAAAAACGATTTAAAAATTCATGACAATTTTTTTTTTTTTACATTTTAGTGTCATAACCCATAATCTTATTTAGATAGATTTAATCTAATCTTGTTTTTTCCACTGTATCAAACAGTTATGGTATCTTAGTTTGGCGAGTCAGCACTATTGTCACTTTATCATGTCCTGTTGTTTGCATGTATCTGGTTTACAGTGAGTGAATTATGCCCACCATCATACAGTGGAGTGAAAACACATACTTCCATACAGATCTTGATCACAAGGATCAGAGAAAGCCATAGGTTCTATACATCTCATATTATTTGAATTTAACAAAGACTGTTGACTGCAGTTATACAGTACAATGTTGGGAATAGTGCAGTATGCTGTAGCTCATCATGTTTTACTGCTTCTTCCCCAGTGTCGCTTTGAAGAGGAAATACACACAGCCTGTTGTCTTTGTACTGGCAAAGAAAAACTGCAGTGCAGTGGGTTGTGCTTTGGGTTTAACTTTAATCTTGCTGGGTGAGATTTTCCTCAGAATTAGATGTCAACAGCAGTGCGCAAATAATGTGATGGCTGCTTGAGCTTCTTTTATCTACAGTCTATAAGCTTCCTCCACCTATTTAAAGCTTTCCTTATCAGCAGGAAAGATCATTTAGGTTATGGCAGTATACACGTATGGACAGATTGTCATTTTCTTTCCCTGCATATATTGGAAAAAAGGCTAAGTCTCCATGGAGACCCTGACAAAGTCACCTCCAGGTTCAGGAAATCCACCTTTATCTGATGAGTTTACTCGCCGATTCCCCTCAACTGGAGATACTGAGCATCTGAGCTATAGTATCTAAAGAGCTACGTATATAGGTGGTGGTATGATGGGATTGAAAAAAGGTGGAGACTCAAGGG
The DNA here is from genome assembly GCF_963930695.1 of Labrus bergylta. Classification (NCBI taxonomy): domain Eukaryota; kingdom Metazoa; phylum Chordata; class Actinopteri; order Labriformes; family Labridae; genus Labrus; species Labrus bergylta. The sequence continues at coordinate 12,485,126 of NC_089209.1, read as the reverse complement.
TTTATGTGAATCATCTTATAGCTGCTCAACTTCAACCTCTATCAGTAATAAGTCCTCCCTGTTTCATCATCATTACAGTTAACATTAATATTATTATACTTAGCTTTTACTGCTAAACACATGCTTTTACAATTCATACTAGCTATATTTTATCCATTGTTGTTGCTTTGTCTGTCTCTATCCTCCTTCCGAACCTTGATCCAAAGGCAACTGGACTGGTTGAAGATCTTGAAGGCGTTTCCCCTCTCCCTTTCCAAAGGCTTCTTCAGTCCTAAACTAACTGGTAGATGGTAGCTCTACCTACCAGTAGAACTGAAGAAGCTGGAGATGGATCACGCTTGGGATTAACCATGACCTGGATGACTGAGAACCTTCACAGACCTATATCCCCCTTGTTCCTGCATCACCCTCTATCCCAACTTTACAAACCCAACACAGTTTGGGCAGATGGCTGTTCAACATGAATCTGGTTCTGCTCGAGGTTTCTGCCTCTTGAAGGAAGTTTTTTCTTACCACTGTAACTTTGCTAAATGTTGCTTTGTGCTGTACTCATGATGGATTCATGTTTGGTCTTCGTAGATAGTATAACAATGAGTTCGTTCTTTTACCTGCTCTTTTGTAAAGTGTCCTGAGATTACATTATATTATATTTTAGATGTTATAAATTGGCGTTCTTCAAAGAAAGATTGATTGATTTTCCCTTTGAAAAGCATCTTAGTGGCTTTTATTCTGTATGAGTAAACATGACTTATATCATCTACGTCTTGCCCTCTGTTATTCAGTCCCACTGACTCCTGCTAACCCTTTCAGCCTTAAGTACTGTTGTTAAGCTACTCAAGTGGAAGGGTTGTTAGCAAACAGTGAAGATGAGCTTTTTAGCCCAACACAGGCAGTCGCATGGAAAGTGCAGACTCAACATAACACTCAAAGATACACATAGACCTGCATTCACATAGACATAGGCTTCTCTGATGTTGCACTTCAGCATGGCCAACATAATAGGCTTAAGGTGTTTATATGAATTAATTATGATGTTAGAATACTGAGTATTGGATGCTTACCTTCATTTGTTACACTGAGCAAGGCTTTCTGTATTTCTAGAGGTCTTCCTTCTAGTGGAATCTTTGTATTGGTAAATGACATTTTTGAATGTGTAGATGTATCTTAAATAGGATTATATTTTTATGACCTTCCAAAATGTTATGAAAAGGAAATAAAGTTTGTGTCTTATCTTTTAATTCCTGCTTGTCCTCTATCTGTAGATTTGTCTTTTTTTTCTCCCAGTGCTGTTTCTCTGCCAGCTGACTGAGGCCCAGACGCGACTGAGGAGAGAAAAATATATAATTTATACCTTATCAGTCAAATGGGATGTAAGTCAGAAGGGGTTCACCACAGTCGGTGCATACAGAAAGGGTGATAAGGCATAAACTCTGGATTGAAAATGTATTATCGGTAGAAAAGTTTAAAAAAAACTCCTTGGTAAGAGTGAAAGAGTGAAGATGTAATTTAGATATAATCAACTATGAATTAAACCGTGTCAAAAAGGAATTAATGAAAATAATCCAGGGAAAAACATTCTGTCTGAATAGCTAAACTTTTCAGTCGTGTTTCTTTGGGGAAAGTGTTGCTTAAAAACAACTCCAAAGCGATAACCCGAAAGCTTATATGGAATAGATTTAGCATGTGCTAAAGATCCCTCAAGGGGTATAGCCAACTTAAATTTCGGACAACTCTCTCTAACACAGCAGCAAGATGTGGACACGTCTATAAATCCCGCTTCTTTGTGCCTCGCACGAGATGTGCCATCCAAATGCCTAAACCCCCAGTGCTAATGGTACGCACTCAGCTGTCAGATTAAGGCTCATTTACTCCCAGCAGGGTCTTCAATTACCAGTGATTAAAACCCCCTTTGGTGTTGTGTTTTAAGGGAAACAGGATCAGTCTAGATTAAGAAGAGAAAGACAGGGGCAGACAAGGTGAACAGGTGGATTTTTTTTGATGATGTGAAGTGTGTGTGAACACATTTCTCTCAAGACCGGTTTCTGTTATTCACGCTTCATTTATTTGATTTGTTTAAAGCAACTTAACATAATTTAAATTACTTCTGCTGCTGGACAGTGCTTGGCTGAACTTTTAACTAACATTTAATTTGGGTAAAGCTCATTGGTGTGGAAGATAAGACCTAAAAACAACTCAGTACTTTTTAATCCAACCCAACACAACCCCCAGGTTGTGGTTGTTGACAACTCTTTCAAAATGTTCATAGTCTAACAACATACTCAATTCTACAGAGTGAAAAGAGATTCAATGCACAACAATGTGGTTCTACAAAAGATGGTTATTTGGTATTATTGGTCGGATAAAGACAATATCTTCAGAATTACACACAACATCTTTATCTGGGTTTGCTTTTTAAACAGACGAAGTTGGAACCTTAAAAAATCCAATCAAGAAATCCAATTGTAAAATGTTCTTTGTCTTTTTAAATGCATTTGTGATGTACATTTCTGATGCTGTTTGGGTTAGGGTTTCAGGTTCATAAATATCTAATAGAAGCCTAAACCTAACCTTGCATTTAAAACAGACTATGGCTACAAAAACAACGTTACGTTAGCATCAAACGAATCTGTATTTATGCTTTCCCTTCATGTCAGTAAACATGTAATACCTTGGATCTTTTCAGACAGGGTCCTGAGTTATTACTGCACTGGGGTGGATTAGAGTCAGTCGCATATCTTGGTGCTCTGTGATATCTGTCACAATATGCAGTTACCAGATCTGTGATCTTTGTGAACTAAAGTCCCTAAGGAATGCACTGCAGAAAACACAAGTGGACAATATTAATTTAAGAATCTGTGATGGATAAAATCTGCCTGTATCCTTTCAATTCATGTTTTGGAAAAAAAAACACATGTAACATTGGATCATTCTGGACACAGATGGTGTGAAGGTTGGAGAACAATAAGCCATTGAAAAATCAGACTTTGATTGGAACATTTCAAGGCAGGCCAATAGTTTTAAATCTGCGTCGATGTTAAAACAACTTGGTGACAGTGTCTTGAATTTCTTGACTATGATCTCTATGATCTGATCCAGCCCAGGACAGAACTATTAAGTATCCATTATGTCTGCAGAAAGCCAAACAGAAGCAGGTAGTCCAGTGGTAAATGGATAAAACTGAACAGCGCTACTCCATTAGAGCAGCAAGCAGCGTTCTGATTTAATTTGTCATCCAGAGAAAAAACAGTCACCATCGTCCCCGGGAGCCTTTTTCTGTTCATGCGTATGTGTCAGTGGCTCTCTGTCTCCTGTCTCCCTCTGTATCCATCTCTGTTGGTTAAATATACTCCCACAGACCAAAAAAGCAAGTTGAATGCTTTATAAGGTCATTCCGTCTACACTTCTCATTAAGCACAGTATGGAACTTGCCAAAACCTTGTGCTAACAAATGTAACACTAAAGTTTCAATAGTGGAATTCAAATGTGAATTATTCCTGTAGATTTTGTTCTCTGTGGGTTAAATGGCACATAGACACTGTGTTTCAGACCGATCCCCAAGCACAAAGGCAATGATAGAGAAATGTATTGACAGACAATTGATAAATGACTTTGACATTTATAAAAAATCTCCCTCCATACAAAACCCCTCTTTCTAATCCGACTTGGTCTGCTGTTGTCACACAGCAGCAGGCAGATGGGTGTTAACATTCTCTCCGCTCTAAATTAACTTGTGTAAAACAGTGAGATGAACAAAGTAAAGTGGCGCAACAGTCGACTTAGCTCCACCCTGTATGGAGATAATGAGTCCTTTTTGACATCTCTTGATCCCTCTGTTGTCTTTCCATCCAGCGGAGGCATTGCTGTGCACAGGCGCTCAACCCTGCATGCATTAACACATACACAAACCTCGCTGAATCATACATGTCATCCATGTAGGAATGTGTGTTTGCTTTGGTCTTCCCCATGAAAACTTACAGTAGGTGCTGACAACTGGAGGCGTTTGTCATGTTGCATTTTCCTCATCAGTCTACCCCAGTTAAGCTTTGAAGTTTGAAGAGCTAGACAGGTAGACAGGTGGCGCATATGGGCCACAGATCATATACGAAAACACACACACACACACACACACACATACACAGAAGCTTGCAAACACAGAGCTGTAGCACCAGTTTGTTGTTTATCTATGTGTGACTCTGTAGGGGAAGATTTAAGTGGGCACGAATGATCTTGTCCATGGGAGCACTGGAGAGAAAAATAGGATGATTGTGCAACACACATCCACCTACACGTACACTCACATCTCTCAGCCTTCCCATCCTCTCTGAAATAGGCGCACCAAGCTTGGCTGCCTGAGTTAAGCTCCTTTTATTCTTTGCCGTATCTCCGACCCACCTGTGTGTGACCCTGTTGCCCCAGAGCGCCCCCTAGAGGTGTTATGTAAAGGTTGTTTGCAGGTTGTTGCTCTTGCTCAGCCGGCGGTGGAAGTGTTTCTTCTTTCCCCTTAAATAATGCCAGGTAAATAATCTGCAATTTGACTTGTAAATAAGACATGTATCCCCTTTAAACGAAGACAAATGAAGTGAGGTTTGAAGGCGTAATCTGCACCATAAATCAACGTTAAAAAGTGTTTCGTCCTGTTGGTGTTTGTGTGTCTGTTTGCAGCCTGTGGCAGTATCACAGCATGCCAGGGGTTACACTCTCACCCCACCCACGCCTGTCATGCCATGTGATGTTTTTCTAATTACTCTGAAAAACGACAGAGTGCGTCTCCATCCGTGTGTGTCGCTGCCGAGTGTGCCACCACTGGCTGCCGAGACATACATCACCTCTAATTGGCTCAAATGGCTCTAATATATGCCACCATGTTGCCTTCATGGATCAGCAGCGTCGCCTTTTGAAAATCAATATGGCAACAGCATGCTGGGACAGAGGAGAGTTACGTTCAATGAGCAGCTCGATGACTTTGGTATTTGGGTGTTAATCTTGCCACTTTCCACCAGTAGATAGAGCGGTAATTGGCTGTAATTGGAGAAACATTAAGGCTTGAGATAGAGACAGGAAGGGTTGAAAAATGTCAGGATGCACAGTGTTTGTGTGTGTGGGGGAGTCAAAAGATGCATATGCTTGCGTGTCCAGCAATATTATGTAATTATAGGTATTGTAACACAAAACAAGGGCCTGGAAATATTACAAAACAGAGGGCGGAAGCATTATGCTGCAGTGCAGGGCATCAAGATTTTTCAAAGTGTGGGTTGTGGTGACAGCTTGAATTTTTTGTGAATAGGTGCGTCCGTAATGTGAAAATTAGCGTTAACTGCATAGGTTTAAAGGTAATACAAAAATGACATAGAATAGTAACTGCTTAAAATATTCAAAGTCACACTGAAATAAAGGAACAAGAGGCTGATCCAACTATTATCCCAGCAACTGATTATGTGACTCAGTAGTGTGTATGGCCCCCTACGTGCCTGTACTCTCGACGCCTGGCCATGCAGTCAGTGGATGGGGCCCTGAGGAATCTCCTCCCAGACCTGTAGCAGGGCATCAGTGAGCTCCTGGACAGTCTGTGGCAGTACATTGTGGCACTGGATGCACCAATATAATGTCCCATCTGTGCTTCATTGGATCTTAGTCAGGGGAACAAGATGGCCAGTCAAAGGTATCAACTCCTTCATCATCTGGGAACTGCCTACGCACTATGGCTATACGAGGCTGGGCATTGTCCTGCATCAGAAGGAACCCCGGGCCCACTGCGTCGTCAAAATGTCTGACAATTGCCTTGAAGATTTCATCCTGGTACCTAACAGCTGTCAGGGTACTGTTGGCTATGACATGGAGGTCTGTGCCATCTTCCAAGGATCTGCCTTCCCAGACCATCACTGATACACCGCAAAATCGGTCACGCTGGATGATGTTACAGGCAGCCTTACCTTCACCACAGCATCTCCAGGCTCTTTCATGCTTGTCACATGTGCTCAGTGTAGACCTGCTCTCATCTGTGAACAGAACAGAGTGCAAATGGCGGACTTGCCATTTTCGTTACCTGCTAGTGAATATCAATCAAGCTACTCGGTGCTGGGCTGTAAGTACAGGTACTACTTGAGGATGTCAGGCCCTCATACCATCCTCATGCAGTCTGTTTCTCACCGTTTGGTCATAAACAGGACCACCAGTAGCCTGCTGGAGGTCATTCTGAAGGGCTCTAGCAGTGCTCCTCCTTTTCCTCGTTGCACAAAGGAGAAGATACCATTCCTGCCGCTGGATTGGCACCCTTCAAAGAGCCTGTCCAGATCTCTTTCCGCAGGGATTTAAGTTCTCTGTCACTACGACAGATTTCCATCAATTTCAAAATTGTAATATTTTTAGTTAGTCAATCAGACAAAAAAAGTCGAGCAGAATGTGGGTTAGTGAAAACTGCTGTTTTTAATGTCAGGCATTCATCTGAATCCTGTAACATAAGTGTAGTACGCGTCTGTGCATTTTAATGTACAGTCAGAACTTTTATCTGCTATGTGAAGTCGGCTCTGTATAGTATAGGAGGCTTTTATTCTGGTAGCGAACATCAGCGTGCACTGCCCGTCATGTCCAGACTTTTATTTTAGGCTCCGGTGCACAATTTATTTCCCTGACCAAAGAAAAAAATACCAGGGAATTAACAATCCGTAACATGACAGAGTTTACCGTTAAAGTTTTATGACCTGCAGGCAGAGCAGACAGTCGCCGAGTGCTCCGTTACCGGACAGACTCCATTAGGAACACTCGAAAAGACAACAGGTGATACACCACATTACCCACACAGAGCACCGCGACATGGATCACCTTTAAACTGGACCGTTTGATGACACAATTCTTACATGTTATACTAGCTTAACAAGCTAGAACTAGTTCACTTTTTTACTTTTAACGACTGAGTGGGTGAAAGTTATAAAATACAGGACTGCAAAAGTTCTGTCCAATGTAAACAAAAACCAAAAAAAAAACCTTCTTGTAGGCTACAAGGCTTATAGGATGAATACACTCTTTGTCAAAATATCTTTATTAAATGCCCTAGGAATTCACAAGGTATCCACCTATATGTGTGTAAATAACTCAAGTAGGATTAGCTCCAACTGTAGCAATGACAACAAAATGAGGAACACATTAATGCATTAAAAAAAAATATATATATATATAATATTCTGTAAAAGGTACATTTTTGCAAAGTAACTATCATTCCTTTGTTACTCCAGACTAAAGTCTGATACGTTTTTACTCTAACTTCTGTAACTTGTTTGAGGGTATTTCTGTGTTCTTACTACTTTAGGCTGCTGAAGGTTAAGAACAGAGTAGGCTTCTTATTTAGTATCAAAACAAAGTCCTCACATCATGATCTAGTCTCAAAATGCTCCAAAAAGCTTCATTTGAATGTTAGAATAGCTAGATTTTTCTTATGGGGGAAAATCCCCCAGACCCCCCTAACTTCATTTACTTTATAGACTTTCACTTCTTTAAAATTTTGTATAGAACACCTGCTGTCCCTGTTAATTTTTACAGACATAAAATTCACCTGGCTGTAGTTCAAATTTGTTAAAAAGAAGCAAGCTCATATCTGTCAGCCTAGATCTTGAGCTTCAAAAAATAAAAATGTGTCAGTTTTATTCCTTAGATAGAAAACACTTATTCAAATTGGTTAGGGTACGTTGAGAATTTTCAGTCAAATTATCTTTTTTTTGGTTTAATTCCTGCTTTCCGTAACTTCCAGTTCTCCTGGTATCTCCTCTATGTTCTTGAGACTGTGCTAGGAAACATAGCACATCCATGCATGTGGCCGCAGTAAAGTTTGCTTTCTTGGAAGAGCTGGACTACCTGTAGAACCTGATTGCGATGTAGGTACCGCTTCATGCTACCAGCAGTGAGAAGGACACTAGCAGAACACAAAACTAGAGAAGAATCAGACAGGAAGGATAAGTAGAGAGCAATTTTCTGTGGCCACCACTTGCAAAACATTTCCCCTTTTGGTTGGGTTTTCTTGCCTTTGCCTCTCCATTGCACCTGTTGTCACTTTCATTTGCACGGAAGCAGGTGGAATTGATTAAAAATCACTTGTGCTTGCATGGGCACCAGTGGCCGAGTGGTGTTACAGAGGCTGTAATCCTCGAAGCAGGGTTCAAATCCTACCTGTTGCTCCTTTCCCGCATGACATTCCCCACTCGCTCTGTCCCTAATTTTCGGACTCTATCCACTGTCCTATCTTTATAATGAAGGCATAAAAAGCCTAAAATTTTATCAAAGAAAAAAAAAAATCACTTGTGCTTTCTAAATGGATCCCTGAAGTTTAACTGATTTGGTGTTATACTGTGACGATTAGGTGTTTCCTTAATTTTGTGAGCAGTGTTGAATGAAAGAGCATACAGTATATTAACTCAATGATTTTAAACCGAAGAGGATGGAATTAAAACAAGTTCCTATCCTTTTCAGCACATGTCACATAATTAACATTTAGGTTGAAAAGAATAAACACATCATTTGTACACTTCTAACATGTATTTCAACATGCCAGTGAATTAATACAAGTAAGTAGAGTTTGTAGAAATTCAGCAGTTGTGACAAAGTGTTGCAGACAGAGGTAGGAGCAAAACTACAAAGCAATACACTCCCATTTATAATGTTCTCAAATACTGGCACTTTTGATCATCCCACACATTTGCAGGTGTTTCATCTCCATCTGAAAGATCTCTTCAAAGGACATCAAAGTCCTGATTTGATAATAGACAGTAACAGCCCAGAAAGGTTGCAGATATAAACAAAAATCCAAGTGATCCTCGGTGATTCAACTCCTTTGATGTCCAGTCAGTTTGTTTAATTGTGCTGGAGTAAAAATAGACACAGCTGTGCTACTACTTTCAATTCGGTTAACATATAAACTGGACCAGAATCCATTCTACAACTGGTACAACATGTTATTATGTATGGTATGTCGTACAGTACATGCTTCATATGTTATTAAACTCTGGTCGCCATTATTCCTCCGAACCCACTGTGACAGCCTCGGTCTGTGAGAAATGATCAACCAAAGTCCCCGCAGAAAGTCGTTGAAAAAGCACTACAGGGGGGGGTCTCCTCTTCATCCCTTGCACTGATGTGTTCTCTATCTATACAGTCTATCTGAGATTAAAGGACAGAGGGAAAAACAAACTATCTCACCCACCAGGACACATGCATCACTGTCGCTGTGCTGGAAATGAAAGGTAAAGGCTGATACTGGGAAATATTTCCCCCCATCCTCTTTCTGTCTTCCTCTCTGTTAGCCAGATGTTTTTTGATAATGAAAAAGATGTACAGCAGATTACAGTTCGTGTCATCTGTCTTCATTTGGGGCGCTGAAATGGTTGCGGGGATGATAAACTTGAATCCTCTGAAGCTCTGTGTAACATTGTGCTGCAAAAACCTTTGCCGCAATGGGAGTCTGACCATGTTTAAAAAAATAAAGCTTGGATTTCTGCTACCTTATCACTCCGATACAGCTGTTGGTGCTTGTAGAAGCTCTGTTGCCTTCGCTGTGTGACTGTGTGACTGTGTGTGTGTGTGTGTGTGTGTTCAGGCCGATGTAAAGCTTTTCAATGAGAAAAACTGGGAGGGCTGGCAAATAGGGTGAGAGGAAAAAAATAAATATCTTGCATTTGATTTATTTTATATTTCATGAAATGTTCTATGAAAAAAGGATTCCTGCTGTAGAAGAATTTGCTGTTGTGACATTACCATCGCAGAAGGACCTCTCTCACTTCATGATTTGCTGTTACTTACTGTAGAGCAGCACTGTTAACAGCACAGAATCTCCAATAGGACTTAAACTGAGCTTTGCTCTGGTATACACAAAGGCATAGGATTGGCAATATTTTCATACAAAACAATTCCCCGTAAGGCGGCCTGTGTGTAACCATCTACTGTATTTACTATCTTGTTACATAGGAACACTTATTGGGATGGATGCATGCCTGTCAGTAAGGAAGGACCCAGGTGGTTGGTGTCTGTTTGACCCCTCCCCTCCTCCCCCCCCCCCCCCCCCCCCCCCCCGCCCCCCTAGTCCTGGATCTTGGCAATAAACACTGCAGGACTTTATGCGTAAGAGATGCATTACGTCCTAGTTATTACAATGGACAATGATAATATGAGCTTACATCTGCATAGATATAAGGTCAACATGTACTTATACATTTAAACATACATCCGTTCATTTAAAAATTGCTGCATCTGTTTCAGGTAGCTTCCCCTTTTTTTCGATTTTTTCTTAAAATATGACAATGTTAGGATACTATATGACAAGAAGCTGCAGTGCATAACATTATACACTCTTGTGTTTGCAGTGAAAATAAACAAACAGCAATAAACAAGCCTTTACGACTGAGGGCAACATATGTCATGTTCCTCCACTCGGCCCACAGCCTGTAAGCTTGATTTAATCAGGAGCAGCACTGACTGCTCAGTGGTGTGTGGGAGAGCCATCCAGGCACACTTAATAGAATGCATGTTATGGTAGCCATGTTAGATCTGGAGTCCTTGGAGTAAACAAACCCGGACCCAAGGGGGAACCAATGGCTGGAGACATGTACACATGCAAATGCAAAAGGCTGGGAGAATCACACAAACACATATGCACGCACAAAGTGTGCTCGATGTATTCCATCAAATTCAACTACTTGTGCATTTGTGCACATTGTGTCATCGTTTCAACTGCTGCTGCTTGTGCTTCTAAGACATTGTGACGTATTCCTGAATGGAAAAACTTTAAGGAATGACAAATGTCCATACAAATCAGAGAAGTTAATCCTTACTGACAGCACATGTCATGTCCCACCAAAACAGTCTAAACACAGTCAGTGTCACTGTGGATGTTTGGCTCCAGTCCGTGCCCTGTATTTAGTATCCCTGTCGCTCTTAATAACAGGCAACAAGCTTAGTGTATCTTCCCCTCATCGATTACAGTCAACAATTATAGCTTCGTTTCAACTTTCTCAGACGGCGAACTGAAGGATGAAACAAACACTAAAAACATGCTGACATCGCAGAAAAATTAACTGGCTGGTTCTTGCAACCCATTCAAGGCATGAAAAGGTATTCTGTCATATATTCCGCTAACCGTTTAAGGAGAAGCCGAATAACCTCATGGATAAACACTGGTTAAACCTTCAAGAAATATCCCGATCTAAGGACTCAATCAGACTTCAGCTCTGCTCAACATTCACTGACACATTACCGATATAAAACATAAGCCATCATGTTCCCTTTACATCATCCAAGTCCATTTCCCAAAGGAGCTATTTCAGCATGTCTGAGCATTCATTTGACCCATAATTCACTTTTCTCTCTTGACTGGCTCTCCCGCTCAGCGTGTCCTCGCCTTTACAACCTACTTGAAATAATGATCTACCTTAACTAGTGAGTATTAAACAGTTTCACTCCTTCATGCAGAGGTGTCATAAGATTTTACGATTGTGGTTTTTTTTTGCCTGAGAATTCTGCTTCCCACAGTGGGAAACCATGGAATAAAAGTACCTTTGTATTTTAAATTTTAAGTCATATTATTATCTTCAAAGTAATCACATGTTTTCATGCATGCTCTCCAACTTTATCTCCTTGAAGTCGTGCATATTCATGCTCGTACTGGACATGCACCAGGGGAGCACAACGCCCTGAGAGAACACTGTAAGAGCGGGTGATCTGTGGAGCTCAAATCAAATGAAACATGAACTAAAGCTTTGTTTTTTCATTGCCGAGAATGTCCAAACAAACTAACATGTAAACAAAAACAGACAACAGCACACATTAAAGAGGATGAAAGGGAACACGCTCGGCAGGAAGCTCTATGAGCTGTGTAATGAGTTGGCAGAACATGCTAAAGCTTCTGCTGGAAGCCTGCAGGACTAATAGACTGGGTACCTACAAACAGCGTCGTGAAATGATCCGTCTGAACTATAGCCAGAGAAAACAAGGTCACCTCCTTTCTCCCCACCCCTCCCACCTCACCCTTTCTTAATGATCTTGCTGTGTTTACTCAGCTGCCAGATGAGAAAAGGGGCGAGCTCTTTACGGGGGCCACACACTGTTTTGATTCCAAATGACACACGAGCCATCGACGGCTTAGAAAGGACTGAAATGTGAAACACAACAAAACAACAACAGCTCACGCACATAAACTAGGGGGTTAATTGGGGTCAAAGTTTATTCAATCCCTGTCACACTTCGGTCAGGACGCACGCTAAGGAACGGCCCAGTTCTGTAATGACATCCATTTAAATGAAGTAAGGTTGTCCAAATGATCAATTATTTACACTTTTCAATACCACATGTTTAAAATGAAAAATGAAGTGAAGTTGAAATGAAAGTTTTGGAATGAAATCTCCATTGTTTTAATGACACATAGTACCAAAACTTTCAAAAGCCACCACGACCAAAAGAAAGACAGATCACTGTCTAAGGTCGCTCTAACACTAGGAAAGTTGTCCCGTACTATGATTAAGCACGATTGTCCCCCCTCCCCCATTCCCCCGCCGGCCTGCACTCACACTGCTCACAGACTAAGCGGGCCTGAGCACTGTTAACTCTTGTACATAACGTCATAGTACAACACATGCATGGCTTTACCTAATTATGAAGCATGGTCAGTTTACAAGACAGGCGGACTCGAGAAAGAAAAAAAAAAGGGACGCACAGTCGAGTCCGCGTCTGCACATTGGAGAACAACACAGAACATGACAGATACTCTACTGACTTTATGGCTTATTTTGAGTCATTTTAGTCAAATACAGGCATAAAACTCTGGGATTTCTCCTGAATGAAGGCTATCAATGTTGTTTTCCCACGTGCTTGTGCTCGTGCATGAACTGTACTGGGCCAAAGCACACCTCTTTAAAGCATGCCAGGTCCAGGGAAGTGTACCTTGCTTGAGCATGGTTTGGAGCACTCATACTAGTCAAACAAACTGGACTTCATGGGTGAAACGTGCTTGGGCACAGTACGGATTGCTTATTGTGAGTGCGCCCCTTAATTGCACAAGAACAATTTCGACAGAATAAGGTAACTGAAAAACAAGAAACAACTAAATGTTGTGCCTAAGATTTATTTTTTGTCCTGGACTCGGATCAAAACAAGTATTGATATTACATTTTTACTAGTATCATTATCTAAGTTTAAAATGTGAGTATCCTGACAACCATGAAGGTGGTGGCGGCTCAAAATCATCTTTTTTGAATGACCCTTTTAAAATATTTTATTCAGACTGACTTTTTCCCCCCTGATTATGCTTTGAAAGGAACCGCCTTCTTACTGTACAGCAAATCACAGAGGAATGTAAACTCTCCTCTAAACAAGAGAGGGCAAAGTCACAGAAACAAACCACAGACAACAATGAAACACTTCCTGGCATGTGGTCAAGTTTTACGAACTCTCTCCTCCACAATGGACATGATTCGTTTTATAAACACAGAATCCACGCTGTGTGTTAGCCATTAGGAGAACCCCAACACTCCATTTTAGGCGAGGTTATACACCAGAGTTATACGTAGTGGAGCTAAAGGTATTCTCTCTGTTATTGTTTGGCTCCTTACCAGCGCTAACATAAAGCGACTCTGCTGTAGATCCTTTAAATAATAACTGTTTTGTTGACAGCCGTGTCTTTAGATTTACTTCAGGTGAACTTTTCAACTTGAACATCTGTCTCTGCTAGAAACGAGCCTGTGATCCGGGTGGTTTGTTCACACTGGTAATCTTGAGCAGATACGTATTTGTGGGGAAACGACACTAAAAGCTTTTGACAAGAGGAGGTCAGGAGAAGGGGTTATCTGGGTAATGTTTTTAGGATGTGAGAGGAAGGGGGCTGGCCCACAGGCCTGACTCTAAAACATCTCCACCGCTGTGCAAAACAAGCAAATAATGTGAAACATCTCATTCTGAGTCAAAGCAGATATACTCAGGGTTCAGAGTGCTGCAGAGACATTCAGTTTCCCAGCAGAAATGGTATCACCAAAATATGGTCGAAATACTCAAAACTCTCAGAAAAAAAAATCAGTTTGCATGAAGTCGAAAAATAACATAAATCTTTGATGACAGGTGAACTTCAAGCAAAATGCAATAATAAAAACTACTATGATAAAGAAACCCTCAGGGTCAGTGCTCAAGGAACACTCTGTCATTAAAGTGACAGAAAACAGAAACAGAGGCTTACAATGAGAAGACAAAAATATTAGTACAAATGTGCTTCCCTTGTGTTTACTTACTCAGCATTTTTATCTCCAATTTAAAGATTGAAAAAATGATTATTTATAATGGACGAATGAGTTCTTTACTCAGGAGCATTCAAAACGATATAGGGTTGTTACAAAACCAAATTTTAAACCTTGAATCTGATTCTATACAATTTTAACAATATCGATACCTTTTTAGTTACCACAGCAACAAAATAAGGAGTTCTGGGCACTCAATATTCGGTATTTTCTTGTTTATTTTCTTTTTTTAAAAATGCAGGAAAACAGTGCACACTGTCTTAATTGCACAAATACATTGCCGTTGTTTCAGTACAAAAACTTTGCAAACGTATTTGTGCAATGAAGAGAGTGGAGTGCCTTCTCTCTTTCAATCATGGCAGGCCAAGAACAAAAATAATGGACAACCTTGCATGAAGTAGCTGTAACATTTTGGATTTAATAATATTATAGACTCTTTGGCTACAGTTTCACCAATAGTATAAATGCCATCTCACATAATCATTAACCTTGGTTCAGATGAGGACAAGCACCCCAAAAGAACCAGGACTATGCTGATACTGTCAACAGACGTTATATTAATCCCCATCAGGTTGTCATAATGAATCAAACCACTGCATGGTTGGACCACATTGAGTGTTTTGGCAATCAGAGTTCAGTTTCAGTTCATTCAGTGAAAAAGATGAATACATTTCATATCACTACTGCTTTTGGGAAAACCCCTCAAAAGTCATTATGTGTGGTCTGGGAAATTTATGCTTTTGTGTTTATTATTTATGGCTCTAAGTAGAGAGCATGAGTTTCATGACCCTCTGAGCCCAGGAGACCCATTTAAACCATGTGTCAAAACTGGAAAAATGCATGCTTGTAATAAATCTGCGTTTACAACTAGTCTTTAGTTCCAGAAGTATAGCATCCAACAAAATCTTCTTACATCAGCAAAATGAACACAGAGTGATTAAAAAAATGATCTGCTTAATAAAGTCCAGACCCCAGGAAGCAAAAATAGGCCAAATTGATGCTCTCCTTCTGGAGCGCCTTGGTGTGCATCCTAAAAAAAATGAAGAAGCAGAAGAGATAGAGAGACTTGCTAATTGTGACTGACCTATTCTGAGGTCTGTTCTATTCAAATTAAAACCGGCAATCCATTCATTTTGCTCCCCTAAGGACTCTTTGGGAAGCAACAGACGGGGGCCTGATTTGAATGAATGGAGGAATTACACACACACAAACAAAAGGCCACAGCCGTGGATAATTGCAGAGGAAAAGGCAACTCGATTGAAAGTGACATCAGCAACATAAACAGGCCTCTCAGATGAGAACACATCCTGAATTGAACGCCTCGTAGTCGGAGCGAGTAAGGAGAGAAAGTCAATGTGATTAGAGCGCAGGAGGTCAATATGATACGAGCATGGTTGGTTCGTGATTGTTGCAGTGAACTGGAGTGGTGGGGGTAATTATTGTTGCTTGCTTGTGCAATGTTACAAGATGAGAGAAGATGCATTAGAGTGGGTTCTTCTTATTTGACTTTTACAGTCACTGGCGACTGCAATTACCTCAGGCGCACACACACACACACACACACACACACACACACACACACACACACACACACGCACAACTGTTGCTTTCTGTGTGTGTTTGTGTGATCTGTGGGTGTGTGTGCGTGCTTGTGTTCTTGATATGATTTGGGCAAACCCATAAAGAATATCCAGGCCATGAGAATATGATATAAACACACTTGCATTGCATGTGTGTGACTAATGTATGCATGTGTAATGCATCGTAAAATCCGATGAAGATTAAGATAATGATTCGCATTGTGACACTGGGTGGTCGAGTAAATGAAAAGTTAAACAATATTGTAAATGTTTAGTACACACAGTTTATTTCCCGCTCGGCTTACTCGACTCATTTACTAGTAATGTTCACATTTATCTGATTTATTTTATGTGCAAAACATTTACTCAGCAATCACAACTATAAATATAATCACTGATTGTGGAAATGCATTGTAAAGAATGTGAACCTGTAAATAGTGGTGAAATATAATATATAAGCATCATTATAGTGACATTTAATGGATGCCTGACTAACAAAAGTGTGAAAACTGATTGGAATTTATGCTGCATATACTTCAATAAAGAACAACTGTTTTGACACCAATACCAGGCATTGCACGCAAAGTCTCTTATGTCAATGTACTGTAAGTGTGTTTGCCCTACGTAACATTACCGATTTTAAATCAAATCATCATCAATCATTTAATGTGACTGTTCGGCACTGGTGGTGAGCAAAAAGATGTCAGGAGGCAGAAATTGATGACAAATAAAGGTGGTTGATTTATTAACCAAAACTAACACAACATAGCAAAACAAAAGTCCCTGGTAATCTAATAAAACAACTAGATTAAATAAACTGAAAGAAAACACAGCCTCAGAACAAGCTGCCACCAACAAACACTTCCCCCCCCCCCCCCCAGACTCTGGCTGAAAAAACTGAAGGCCTCACTCTGTCCAATTAGGCTCAGGGGATTTCACTCAGCCTAATCACTCTGCAAGCTGCAGTCAGTGTGGTGAAGGTTGGGGCAAGTGAAAGGTATGGGAGAACCTTTTCACACCCTACAGGTGCAGATACCAAACCATCTGTACAGAGAAAGACTGATTTAGACACGGGTCCTACTATCTCAGCAGATAACACCAGCTGGACTTACTCTTAAAGTATGATAAATAACGGGCATCAAACCTACTACAACAGCATGCTGTTTCATACAGTGTTTGATCTTGACCAAATATGGAGAATATTAATGCAACATTAAGTTGTATGTCATTGCTTGTTCTGTGCTTTACTATAGGTCACTGTAGGCTTTAACCTTGTATTTGCTCCATTTATGTTTTTTCACAGCCACACATTCACATCACATTGGCACGTTTAAATGACATTTGAAACGAATCTTCCATTAGAAATATTTTTCACATTTAAAAGCCCTAAATGCAACTTTTCTTAAGCTAAATTTTTCTTTGTGTTACCACTAGAGGTGGGACCGATCCAATCTTAAGTCGGTATGGGGCCAGATATTGACATAATTTACTTACTTAGAATATCGGACTGACTGTGCAGATCCACGTCACTGATCAAGAAATATGGTTAGGCATGTTAAGCTTGTAAAGTCTGGCTTTAAAGACAATCAGACTGAACTGTAAGAAGTGCCCACAAATTGCCTCCATGGCAACGTTCAGATGAAATGGAACTTGCTGCTTCTATGTGATAAAAAGTACATTGCCTACAAAGATTTGATTTTAAAAACCTGACCATTTTTGCTGCTTCCTGTTAGTTTGTGAAGCCAACAAAATGCAATGCAATGCTGGGATTATGACAGCTTTGTGTAGCCTTACACATACAGCACTACCAAAAACCACAATAACATTATAAGTGAGGTTATAACAATATCTGTATCAGTATTGGTACAAATCAGAATCGGATCGGAACAGAAAAAAACACTCTCCAACTCCTTTTATACAAATTTGGACATGGCAACAAAGGACAACAAGACCAATCAAAGTCAAGGTAAAGAGCTACATGAGATAAGCTGTTGTGACATTTGAGACCCATTTTTGCTTTCTCAGTTGAGTCTCTCATATCCTCCTCTCAGATGGATGACTATCTGTTACAGTGCGGAGGCAGTGAGGCTCAGGTGCTTCTGAGATACACAGACAGCGAACAGAGGGAGGAAAATACATCGAGTGTGTTCAGCTGTCTCTTTTGTTTCTGATGCATTGTATGGACGGCTGAGCATTTCGGCTCGGGAGCCTCTAAGCGGCAACTGATACTGTCCCCCAAGTGGACGCGGATGCCTACATACACCGAACGAAAACAGAGACGGGTGCAGGATTATGTGGCAGGTTTTAGCCGTGTGGGTTGAAATGCAAAAACAACAGCAAATGATGCATACATGTGGATCAACTGTAATTGTTTTATGACATCTGGCACCGCATTCATAGAATAAAAAAAACACACCAGGAAACAGCATGCGTGCCAGTGACATGTATTATAGTTACAGGTCAGAATGTATTTATGTAGCTGTCTGGAGACATGTGTTCTTTGCACCATGCAGTGCAGCTAAGGAATGGCTATGTAACAGAAGGAGAGAGTGCCAATGAATCCCTAAACGTATGATATTTTTATTTCAGGTTTTGTCAGTCAGTGTTGGCTCATTCTTGTCACTTTATTGGGAGTGGGTGTGTGGAATCCATACTGTGTTTTCTGAAGTGTGTAGATTGTTTGTTTGTTTATTTGGATCCCCATTAGCTTCAGCATAGCAAGAGGCTATTCTTCCTGGGGTCCTCAGTTTATATTGTGACAATACATTTTACAGACTATACAAACACACTACACAAACATTTCTACAATAACTAAAAATAATAGAGACAATAGACATAAATGAACAAAAAACCCAAAAGAAAGAGACAAACACAAAGGCTCCGTCTGATTTACAGCATCTAAAACGCTAGTAGATTTGGTATGAATTCATGACTAGATTCAGCTTTTTGCAGAGATGTGTGTTATAGGATTTCATTATTGTTTGTACTTACTGTAGCCGACTGTCATGGAGAGATTAGAGTGTGGAGATCATTGCTTCAGAACCATCTGTTTGCCACATTGTCCTTATTTTTCCCTTAAGCCCTATAATGATGTGAAAGAAGAGACATTCCTTTCTTTCCCTTAACTTGATTTACAAATGGTTAAAAACCCAGCATCAATACAATACCAGTGCAAGACTTAAACACAGCAGCTGTTAGCTGTTAACCTTACATGGATCTAATATGACAGCTCATTTTTAATCGGCTGGTTTAAAGAATATGTGGCAGAGAGATTTATTTTCTGATGTAGTTTTTGGAGAGTTTGTTTAAGACATCTCACACTCACATGTGCTGAAGCGTGTTTGAATGACTGGTGTTTGACATGAAGTTGTTTTTTCTTTTCAATTTGTTTTGGAGAGGACGAAAGCTCTGCTTGTTTTAAAGGTTAGCATTCCTCGATGGTTGTTAGTTGTTGAGTTTTTTTTCTCCAGATGTAGCCAAATGATTCTTAACTCTCCCAGTCAGTAGCTGAGCTTACATTTCAGCAGGTAGGCTTGCAACCCGGCAGACGTCTGCCTTACAGACATGCATCGAGTATAAACGCCATTTGTTAACTTGACACAGCAGCCTTGGCTCACGTTTCCTTCTCTCTACTGCACTGTAGTTCGCTATTGTTGTGTGATAAATGATCTTCAACAGCCGCTGGTTTGAAAATGGGAAAGGAGAAATAATTTCTGTTGAAGTGAGTTTATTCAAATCAGGGCTGTTTAATTTATGCTGTGCAAGTTAATACCAGCTCTCACACTTGGACACAGGGAGAATCAGACATTTCTATAATGGTATCTTTATCCAAACAACTCTAGGTGAAAGAGTGGTACTTTCACTCCAACACCAGCATCCTAATTCCCTATTGTACATTCACCCAACTTTGCATACCATCTCCAGATTTAGCTGCCTGTTTTTTGAAATTATTTTTCAAACTTTATATCCCCAGAGGCCGGCTCATTTGAGTTTATGGGGGCTGGGATCACAGCAGTGTTTTCACAGGTCCAGGGTGGTCTTACAGGCCACTTCACAGGAACATCAGCACGGTGTCACTCCTTTTTCTGACACCGTCTGTCCTCTCAAGGTGACATGTGACAGCTGTCGAATTACAGCTCATCTTGTCATCCTGCTCCCTAAGAGCTTTCTGGATCTCCTTTCCCTGGACACCGCACATGTCAAAATGCTCGCAAAAAGCTTTGTGAGCCCTTCGAGTCACACCCACGCTGTTTTCTCACTCTTACAAAAGCTCGACCACAAAAAAAAGGCCGCTCTGTCGCTATCAGTCTGTAATCTCATCCATCTCTCCGTCTCTTTTCTTTTTTACTCTTTGTAACCCCTGTGCCTGACATCTTTTATTCTCAAGCCTGAGCTTTTTATCCCTCTTATCCTACTTGTCATTATTCTTTCTTGTGTCCTTGAAAACCTCTCGTCAGGGAAATGTTCATCTTGAGAGTAAAAAGTGCTGACTGTGGGGGGGAATAGCACCGGTGCCAGCTAGTTTATAAGGTGCAAGGATGACAGAGATATAGAGGTGTGTCTACGCTCAGCACTTTACAGGAACATACAATAACATCAGGTTTGAACAAACAGTGTAGTATAGTGCCAAGGTTACATTTACTCAGCAGCATCTGACTGAACCCAGCTGGTGCAGTGATTATCTTTATCTCTTGTCCATATTTGAAAAGGTTTTTATGATGCGTGCAGCCAAAGGACAAAAGGTGAAGTTTCCCTGGCAGTTGGCATAATTTGATACACTTGAAAAGAAAAAATAAAGTATAAACTGGGCCTGGCTATCTGATTTGACCCCTTCCTGCTTGTTTCAGCCTTCATGCCCCTGCAGTGTTTGCACAAACTCTGATCTGATGGACTAAAAGTACAGCCCTCTTCCAGAAAAGATGGAAGAAGATGGAAGAAGGATCATTTTGCAGTCAAGGTGTTTCCTTAAGCATGTTTATCTGAAAAATCTGAAAATCCATATTTTAAAAGCTGACAGAGAAAATCTTCATCTTATCTTTCATTAAAAAATGAATTCCTGCCATTAGGGATTTCCAAAACCTTATGATGTTTCTATTTTTACGTTAAACCCACTGGGTCATATTCCTCTACTTGCATAAAAATCAAATGAATCATCAATAAAAACAGCCCTGGAAAACAGCACAGCTACAGTTCAAAGACACGATAACAACCTGCATTAACACCAGTTATGTAACTGTACAGAGGAGGCTGTACTACTCATTTATAGCATCAAATGTGCAAAAACCATCACATCCTCTTCACACATCAGCTCTGATGTAACTGTGTGTGTGTGTGTGTGTGTGTGTGTGTGTGTGTGTGTGTGTGTGTCATTGTGTTGTGTGTTTTTTTTTTCACTTGTGCTTCCCCCTCCTTCATTGTGTATGTACAGTACAGTAAAGTCATGGTTAAATGTCATATATTGAATAACACATGCAGTTACCAAAAGATGGTAATTGAACAATTTCTTTCTTCTTCTGAGCTAATCAGAACTCAGCAGTTGAAGTACGAGTCCCCGCCATTCTACTGCCCCTGGTCTTTACCTTCATCTTCTTATCCTTCTCATCCCCCACATCCTGCACCAGATTTCCATCATCATGATCATCAACTCTAATCTTTAGTCCTCTCTGCTCCACACAACATCACTCTGAAACCAGGATGGACAGTATGTGTTAATGGTTGGGTAGGAACTCAAACAAACTTATTTTAAACAAACAAACTTAAAGGCTTTATATGCAATTTTTCATACTTAAATGTAATAGAAATCAAGTATATCCTCTGAAAATAACTCTGTGAGTAATGACTGTCTACAATGGGTGTAACACCCGAGTCCCACTGTCTGTGAGGTTTTCCGAGTCATATTTTCAGTTTGTTTACATTGGCGGGACAGCCGGCTGACTCCTCCCCTCGCGATTAAAAGTTGTTTAATTGAGGGACTAGAGAAAAAAAGAATAACATACTGTACTCGCTGCTTAACTGTGTTTCTAGATCACACAGTGTGAAGATACGAGCATCATAAAGATCGCTAGCATTAGCATGCTAACACAACAATGCACCACAAGTTGTTTTAGTTTCATGCTGGTGCTCAAGGGCGACATCTGCTGGATCAAAAAAAAAATCGCATATAAAGCCTTTAAACAAACTTTGTGGGTTTAACGGGAAGCCCAATTATTCTCCGGTACATTTTTTTCTGATCTCGTGAGAAAGTTAAAAAAGCTTTAAGTTGAAAACATAAAGGTATGTTATTGTAAATGTTAAGAAATCATACTCTGGGTTATTGTTTTATAACTAAACACAAAAAGAAGAGAAACTATAATACAGAAATAAAGATAATATAAAATAAATCAGTGTTAGTGTGAATTATTTTAAGCAAGGCTTAAAGTTTAAGTCATTACTTCACTATTTCATAATAGTCTCCTCAGCTTAGACCTTCGATCATAAGTTTAGGCAGAGCGCCTGAGAGGGTCACACCTGTAATGTGAAGAGTTGTCTGAAGGCTGGATTCTTTCAATAAATGCATTTATTATTGGCTTTGCAATAAAAATGAAGAATTCATAGTTTGAATATTTTCTGATTAAGAAAATAAAATGAATGTGAGCAGACTATAGACACCCTGAATATGAGCTCATGCGTCTGTTGTAAATTAGATTTAGTGTATCCACCAGCTCTTAGACAGAATTGTTACAGTTGACATATTTGCATCTAAATACATACAGTGTTGGATTCTGCTTCTTGGCATGCGGAAATCATCTTAAAAACAATGCATAATTTTCTCCATGAAATATTTTGACTATCCTCCAAGAGGCATAATTGTATATTGTATGCATCTTAAGCCACAGACAGAGGCTCAAATAAATCAAAATACTGAGGAAAGCAATTTGTGGAGGATTAGACTGTCAGCATATCTTTTTCGGATCTTTTTCCTTATCCCTGCTGTCAGAAGGGATTATCAATATGTTGTTCCTGACAGCATGGAAAGACATAACACAAACGATGACAAAATTCAAATTAACGCTTGGTTCTATTGACTGAAGTACCAGCTTTTGCAGGGACAACCAGCTGGGTTAACAAGAGTGATGGTGTGCTTTTATTATAGAATGTTGGAGTCTAAGTCTACATCCCACGCTTCAGTATCAGGTCGCATTACAGTGCAAAAGAAATCCAGGGTTAAATATTTGTAAAGGGTCTCCTCCCTAATAGACCAAACATTGCTAAATGAAAAGTGCCTTAGTTTTCCAAGTTGTCATTGGCTGGGGAGTCAATGACAAAAAAATACTATATCAATCCAGGAGCTTCAGTATGTCTTCTTTTGTCTGTGCAGGGACCTCTTTTTCACACGCTGAACCTTCCCCTTTGACAAAGGTGAGCTTTTGGGTCTGGCATGTTTATTATAGGATGCGAGAGCCTCCTTTTTGCAATTAACAGAAAAACAGAGAAGATACTGCAATTGAAGCACACGTTTTACTCATGCTGTTAAGACACAGTACTCAGCTTAAAGTATCTAGTTGAGTTCAGTTTCAAGAGGTTCCAAAAAGGCTTGTGTGTTGTGTTTGCAAGGTGGCATGGTAATGTTGCATTAACAAAGGTGCATTGCTCTTTTTCACTGACATAACAGCTATGGGCTAGGCTAAAGCTAACTGAGTCAGACTGAAGAGACCGGCAGTCTCCAACTACCATTGAGATGACACTGTGCAGGAGGGATGCTATTATGCAATCTTTAAACAAGTGTTCAATGCTAGTTTTTACAGAAATTCACAATCAAAAATGTAACTGTATTCTAGTTGACGGCTCATTTGTGACTTGTTATGATATTATTGCATAGGCTGTGCTGCCGGTGCTAAAGCTAAAGCTAAGCAATTTCTTAGAAATTTCTGTGGTTAAAAAATATTTTCTTAACCAATGTCTTTACGAGGGTCCTATACATTTCAATCTGAATTTAGTCATAGTCTTGCAAACCTAACAAACCAAGTTTTTAGTAGAATAAAAATAAAAAGCCAAATCATGTGATTAAATTCGGCCAATGGTGTAGCACGTATTGACTTTATTACACTTCAACTTAGCCAGAGTGCAGCTTTCAAGTCTTTGTTAGTTTGGCATCAGTTACAAGGGATGGTTTAATGTTCCTCAAACATCCAAGTTCAGAGACTCAATCAAAAACTGCAAACAGAGTGATGATTACACCTGAGACTCATATAGTAGCTATAAAGATTTAAAACGCCAGCCACCAAAAGAAAAGATAGAGGATGGGAACCAGAAAGGGGACCTGGCCGTGTCTCTTGCCGAGGATTCTGGCATTGCTGATGACATAAGGAGTCATACCTGTGAAGGTCCACGGGGAGTTTTGACAAAACCTATTTGAGGAACAGCAGCGGCGACTGTTGGACACGTTACCTGGCACTGTTGACTTTCAAATGTTGCGTGACATGTTTTTATGCACACCATCAGTGGTGTTGTGTGTCAGCACATAAATTAATAATCCTGTATTTGAGAGCACCATCACTCGAAAGATGAGCACCACCATATTACCTGAAAAATAAAGTCTCTGGTGAAACCAGTGTTGTTGTACTTTTTTGTAAAGTAGCTCAGTGTGTAAAGTGTTTCTTAGAGCATTCTTTTAAACCCTTCAACCCAAACCAGTTCCAAGTCTTCCCGAAAATGTATATATAGATATCAAGTCAATATCATACCCGTGTGATGAGTTTTGCTAATGGCTGATACAAACTTCTACTGGGCAACTAGGAGAATCTTCAAAAAATGTCCCTATTGTAAAGAAATGAAAAAAGTATCTTTCTACCATTTCATCTGTACAAGGTTTGGGTCTGCAACTGCTTTGCTTATTCCAGATATATAGAGACTAAATCTCTCATTGCAGCCAAAACTTTAACACAACCAGAGTAGATTTCAAGATATCAGGTTCAACTTCCTGTTTAAAAAAAAAAAGGCCCTGAAAACCAGAATCCTTTTGGATCAGCAGCATCCCAAACAACATTCAAGTGGTCCAAATTTGGTGGAGGCCCAGCATATTGGACAGATTCAAACACGATTGGAAACAAACAGAGGGTTTGGCAATGTGGAACAAGCGAGATCTGCTGACAACAGAAATGCTGGTTTTGTGGTTTGATCCCCTCCCATAAAGTTGTACAGAGACTCAGAGTCTACATTTCAATCGCTGCTGTTTAAATGAAGAGATCTAAAGTAGCCTGAGGATGTATGAGAACCACTGAACCCGGGGATCGGTTCAACTATTATTGTAACTGAATGGAACCACAAAGAAGAAGAGCCTGGAAACATAATGGCAGTGGGATCGAACTCAAACATGGAGCCAATGATGTAAGAGAATGAAGAGATATAAAAAATAAAATAAAAAGTGAAAAAGATGAACTTAGTGGTTTTGGGAAAACATGAAGAGCATGGATTGACACGAGGGAAGTGCCAGGGTGCTTAGATCTTCTTCCCCCTCGGAATTACAGCCTGGTTTTCTTACACATGGTATTCCAACACATAGTATCAGCCTTAACCACTTAAAGTAAAAGCTTTGTATTTGACCCAGATATCCATGTAATACTTTAATGAAACAGTGATAAGATTTCAGAGTTTGGATTCAGAGGAGTACAAATTGTTACGGCTGTCAATATGTGGTCCCCCCAAGTAGGATGAGAGTTAAATATATATATATATATATATATATGTGTGTGTGTGTGTCAGCAGCAGTCTGGCTACTTAGCAGGCGTCTACTTTAAATAAGCAATAAAGGAACCTTAGCTCAAATCCAAAGAACATTTGTTTACCACAAATTACTTAAATCCAATTAAAGTGATTTGTTTGGACTCAATGTCCCAAAAGGAAGTATTGTATAAGGCTAAAAAGCTTTGTGCGGAGAGTTCAATTCAGCGTAAATCATTCAGAAATGTCATCATGACTATCAATCTTACAAATCAGTTATCACACTCGATTATTATCAGTTCTGAAAGTAATTTAAGCTGCCTAAACTCTTGTTGGAATCACTTTTAAATTTGTATCTTTTTGAACCAATTCTTCAGATAGTAAAAGAAGTTTCCCTCATGATAACCTTTGAATGACCCGGCAGTGGCTGATGAAATCTGTTGTTTTTCCAGCATTTGAACATGATGTACCCAAACTGCCCTACTTTCTCTGTGTGGTTTAGCCGCGCCTCATTAGCTGAAAAAGGCTTCTGTACTAACTAATTATTCGACTTATAATTAACTGTTACACTGAGGCAAAGCTGAGTACGACACTTGCAAAATCCACATGCGGCCGGTTACAGAAAATCATAATCTAAATTGCATTTCCCCTATTTCACTTAATTATTTTAATCCTTGCTGGTTCACACTGAGAATCCATCTGCACAAATTACAGCAGGTATAAACAAGCTGCACGGGGAAAAAAAACATATCCACCTTTAAATATCTTTCCCACTTGCCTCCTCATCACTGACAACAGCTATTTCCCATTCTCATAAGTGCTTCCTAAATGGATCATGCAAATCAGGCTATGAATTAGCAGGAGGGATCATGATGATGTGTTATCCATCTGTGGCATTTCACGTCTCTAATACCATGTCTCTAATTGACGATCACTGTCATTGTACCGTACTTCAAAATAAGGTTCAGTGTTGGCCCCAGCCGCATAAATTTAGAAGCGTGCCGCTGTTACCTAATTGCTCTGATTAGCATGAGCACTGTGGCAAAAGCAGTGATGCTAATCCATGAACGAATCTGTACTGACTGGACTCACCCAGATGACTGCCAATGGTGATACGTGTTGAGACGGATTTTTATGCCAAAAAACATGTCAACAGTGTGTCTGTAAGAATGTGTATACATGTGGGTTTACACCAGTATTTCTAAGAAGTGGGTGCGAGACATTAAAGGGGGAGGGGAGAGGGGGATGCCCCTCTAGCCTATGGAAAATAGTAGTGCGTTGCTGCACATACAATTGGCATTTAGAACAAATGAAATGTGATCGATCTCCCTCACTCTGTACCCCTTTGCACACGTCGCAGGTCTGTATACTCAGCAGGTGACCAGAGAGAGAGAAACATTGAGTCTCTTTGGATTAATTGTTGCAGTTCAATATCTGTTATACAAAACTTCAAATATCGTTCTTTTATTTTCAATTTTTAGGACCCAGCTCTCTCTGGGTTTGGCTGCGTCTTGATAAAAAGCCTCCCCACACAAGGCTCACCTGTTGTGATAAGGGAGTTACCCCCCGACAGTAAAGATAAAATGTACAAAATAACAGCAACTAAGCATTCAGCGTTTAGTACACAAGTAACATGTACACAAAATAAATACAAATAAAAGAGTACAACTGAGTGTAGTATGAAAAGCTACTTCATTGCAATAACAGTGTGCGTTATCTTACCAACAGCGATACCCGTGAGAGGGTTATGCACGTACTCAGAACTGGAGTTACATCTAGTAATCCAACACAGCGCTCTGTAGCTGAGTTTTTTGTCTACGTTTGCAGCTACAGACTACAGCAGGCTTTAACGTTAATGATGATACTTTTCTGAATGTTGTCAGATTTGCATTCTGCGGGCACGGTTTGACGAACTCTTGTCTCAAGTTGAATATATTTGACTAGATACAAATATTTCACATACGTGAAGTTAGCATCTATAACACAAAGCCAGAGCACCTTGTCAGCTGACCAAAAGTAAATCATTGTTCACGGAAACAGCAGACACAGCAATATCATGAGTGGCCTGCATGCGTCTCTATCTGAATCATTCATTATACATGGCTCTTATGGATGGTGTGAATTCATGCGTACCTCCAGTAATTGATTCAATGTCTGTCCTATGGTGCAGAATACAGACATCAGGAACTGCTGATAAGACACTAAAACATGCAGCCATGTGTATCAGGGTGAGTAGCATGCAATGGAAGTGAAAGGGTCCTCTATAGTTAAAGCCTCGGATTGACAGATTGACACTTTAACCACTTAGGCAGACTGGGGGGAGGGGGAGGGGTTAGAGCAGTCCAGCTAGCAAAGCAGACTAATGAAGTGCAGAGAGGAGACTAAACGAAGTGGCTGAGTCTGGAGGGAAAGGACATACACTCACTGCCAGGCAAGTTAAAACCAGCTTCACAGGTCAGGAGTTACAACAGCCAGGTGTAAAGTCAATTCAGTTAGGTGTAAAATCAAGTAGAGGTGCATGAAGGGAAAGAAATCAGCATGAAGAAGCAGAGTCAACAACATCAACAGTTGCTGCGTTGCAGTTCAGTGGAAAAACTAAATCAAAAAGCACGCAATCTATAGCATTAAAAAATGATTTACCATTAATCTTCAATTTTAAGACTTTACCCATAATATAGTGCTAGTTTTATACCAAATATCAATTGAGTATACCGATGGACTGCCGTTAAGCAACTTAAACACACAATGCACTCCTGAAAATATCAAAAGATTACCCAGGCTGCCTGTGAGAACGCAAATGTCTGAATCTTTAATTAAGGACTTTAAGAGGAATTTTTCCTGCCAGCCCTCTAGTACAAAGTCCATGTGGTGTCTGAGCTTGTGTGAATAGCAGGGAATGTTAGTGCCTTTCATACTATTAAAGTCTCACCCCAGTTGCCTGCAAGTTATTTTCCTCTCTTGGTTTTAAGAGGAGCTGGAAAACATTGCTGGGGAGAGGGAAATCTGGGTTGACTTATTTTGCCTGCTGCCACCGCGACCCGGCCTCGGATAATCAGAAAAAAATTGAGCAATGGATGTTTTTTTTATTGATGTTACATTTAACATGTTTTACATATTATACCCCCTAAATGGTCACAATTACAAAAGACGTGCTCCTCCTCCTGCACCATCTCCCCAGACACCCTCCTCTTAACAAAGTTGAGTATTTTCAGTTGTCAAAAACAAGCCCGGCACACATAATCTCCTGCTGCTGTTTGAAAGGGAAATTCAGGACAATGTCAAGAGTTCATTTGTGAAAGGGGCTTTAGTCAAACCACATAATAATCACCTGACTAAATGATGGTCCATATGGAAATGGCAGCGCACACTAAAGATCAGAAGTTTAAACCTCAATTGTTCCACTTGCAGAAGAGAACTGGAGCATCACATAACATATCAGTTAGGTAATTGGACAACTTTGCACATAATACCTACATGTTCAAATATTCAAACCTTCTGGTCAGTTTATTATAATTGAAACCAGTGATTGCAGAATATCAAAAATGTATGAATCCAGGGCTAATTAAGGCTTTGGCCTGACATTTCGATAACAGCAAACATATGTCAAGGACAATATCAGAGCTGTGGATGAAATGTGTCTGATTTGCTCATAATGGGATCATTACGACATGTTGCAATGTGACAAAAAACCAGCATGGTGAAACATTTGTGCATCAAATCCACCGTGAATAATTCCATTACAGCGTACAGTGTTATCAAGGAGGGACATGCTCCAGCCTTTTTCTATCACAGCCAGACACAAAACACAGCTTTTGTGCTTATTCGAGGACAGGCACAGATCAACACCCTAACCCATTGTGTGATGCCTGTCCGGAGATGTGTGTGCATGTTGTTCACTCTCGATTACATTCACACAGAGCCGTGACAGAGCAGGCAGGATGCAGAGGCTGCAAACAGCAGCCACTGGGCCAAACGGCACGTTCTGCTGACAGCAGGAAAGATGTGACAAAGGCGCCACCGCTTTGTTTATACACCCACAATATACACATCAAGATCCAACGTAATAAGACAACTGGAAGATTGTAAAGGAAAATGGCAGATGGCAGTTCTTGAAATACAGAAAATGTTTCACTGTGTAAGTATATTGTGTTGTATTTTTTTCTCCCTAAAGATGTGCAGGAAGACTTTGGGTAGGCACATGCTCATTCTGTCACATAACCTCCTCACAGGTGATCCCTTTATTTTCAAAATGAAGCAGTAAGAAAGACAGGACGAACCCTACAAATTATATTACAATTAACAGTCAAAATAATAAACACTTTCCACAGCAGATACATTTTGAAAAAAAAAAAAAAAAACATTTTGATCTACAAAGAACAGAAAAGATATTAAAAAATCTATTTAGCCAAAATTCATTCTGTAAGTGCCATTATGAAAAAAAAAAAACCCCACAGCTGCTCTGATCCCAGAGAGAAGCCTCACATGCAGACTGTCGAATGCTCACTACCAAAAAGACAACCAACACTGCATATGGTGTGTTTGTACATATTGCTGTGGGAGTGCTTGAGTGAGTGGTTTGCGAGAACATGTTTCACAGTGTGTACTGTGGTAGTGCTTTTTTTTTTTTTTTTTTTTCAGAGCACACTTTGATTTGTGATGATTTTCACCATGGTGCAGCTCTGAATGCAGCAGAGGATGGCATGAAGCTTCCAACTCACCACAGAGCGTCACAGCAGTTTGAATAGCTCTTTCCTTTCAGACAATATTATCAATGGCTCACCTTGTTTTGATAAGACTTGTCAAATGGAGTATGTTGTTCATTGTTATTTTATCAGTTTTCGATTGATCGATTCAAGGATGGGAAACAGAGCACCAGTAACTTGGCTTACAGGAAAAGGAATGATCCATACAGATTTACCGACTGTTTCAGAAAAAAAACATGCAATCAAACATGTGCTTTATCGCAATTCACGATTGAAATTTATTAATTCATTTTGTGTTCAAACAAATCATCAGCTCTATTAAAAGAACATTCTTCAACACATAAGAATATCTCACGTTCCAAAAGCTTCCATCGCTACAGTTCTTCATCCCTTGAAGAAAGCACAAGTTCTCAAGAAGAGCTGAACTGTTTTTTTATTTTGTGAATCATGAGAAGCTGATACAGAATAATGTGACATTTTTAATCTTTTGACTCATGTTACAGTTTTTAAAATATGCCCAAGAAAGTCTGATATTTTTAAACTTAAATTATAGACAAACGACAAAGTCAACAGCAGTCTGTGTCGAGTGAAAATGTGAGAAGATTACGATATGTGAGGCTTGATTCTAAATGTTGACAATGATCAGGGTTTACTGGTAACAAGAGGACTCAAATGAAAAGCCTTGATAGTGACTTTCAGAGTACTTTCTCCTTCATTACTTCCCTCTCCAGATTCTCAGCCAATTAACACACAGCCACAGCAGTCTTCTTCACTTCTCTCTTAAATGTAGAGCAAGGTCATATTTGATCAAAGTGTTTGCACACTGCAGTAACATACAAATGTGTCATTTCAAAGACTGGATTAGATATTTTGAAGAGCAGCAGCTTCCACACATAGACTTACAGTTACCTTGACTGTGATTTAACATTTCGATTAATTTAATTAAAAAGATGACACTTGTGCCAAGGCTTTGAATTAAGGAGTGAAACTTTAACAAAGTGCACGACAAAGTGGATGAGATTTGAGAGTTTTAAAAACAGCCCAGTTCTGATCAATATTTACATTTCTAAAAGATTTTTTTAAATTTCATGTCAATATTAGAAACTATTAGAAGGCTTTTTTGTTATTTTTGTGTTGACATCCCCATCAAGAATCATTTTGAATCGTGCCAACAAGACGTTTTTTCAGTCATCTAAGTAGGAATTAGATTAACCTTGTCACAAAATAAACCTTTGTGCAACTGAAAACATGTATTACCTGTAAAAAACAACCTTCCACACTTTTTACTATGAAGTTATGAGCTGCTGTTTTTATGCTTTTTCACTGGCTTTGACTCAGTATGCAACCTTATGATGAATGTATTCTGCCAAAAGTATAGGCTTATACTTTATTAGGGTAGAAAAAGGAGAGACTGGAAGGCATGGAAAACGAGACACCATTTAAAATGAGTTTTTTGTATAGTCAACATTTCAACCTAAGTGACACCCTTACCCATTGACAATGTTACATACAGTATGTGTTAACACTCTTTCAGCTATTAAAACATTGGCTGGACTGAGGGTTGATTTGCCTTTGGGTGAAAGACGTGTTTGTAGTTTAGTATATCTGTTACAGTAATCAAGCGGTGTCATGGAGTTTGGATTGACGCCCCAGCTTCAGAGAACAGAACAGAGATTCAGCCATGAAAAGCACCTGTGTTGAAATGTTGGATTGTACCTGCATCCTAGTATATCCCATTCAAAATGTTTAACTAACACTGCAATGAAACATTTGGTTTGTTATAAAGCAGTGACAAAACCACTTGTAGCTTCAATTGCAGTTTTTCCATTCTGTGTTCATCTTTGTTTGGTAAATTCATGGCCCTCTGAAAGGAGGATGAGAGTGTATACTGTTGCAGAGACGGGAGAGGCTCTTTAGTGCTTGAAATCTGACTCTGCCCTTTGCATGAATAGCAGCAGTGCATCCATAGCTGGCTGCTTTCATTCTGGTTTTAGTGCTGAGGTAAGCAGACAGCCTCTTTACTGCTCTGAATCCACTGGGGAGGAAGTTTCAGACTGTGTGAAGAGCTCATGCTGGGACACACACACACACACACACACACACACACACACACACACAAACACAAAAACACACATGCGCGCGCGCACACACACACACACAAACAAACACACACACACACATGCACACACACCTCATTCATGACTACAGTTTCTCAGGAGACTCTTTAGAGTAACAGATAGCTATTCATTACCAAAAGCGTTGATGCATTTGGGATTTATGTGTGTGTACGTGTGTGTGTGTGTGTGTGTGTGTGTGTGTGTCTACAGGCAAAGGTACAGCTGGGATTGCATATCCAGTCACTTGGCTCTGTGCAAAAGCTTTGTGGTATGGTCAGCATCTCAGTTCATCGGCCAAAAAAAACAAAACATTTTTGTGACAAAGCGAGAGAGAGCTGCCCTGGCGTGACTTCGGACAACCATGACAACAGCCTATATTATTCAGCGGACAGAACAAGTATCCTTTTTCTACTTATGCCTCTTGTGAGAGTCGAGACCTTTTTATGTCCTGTACTCTCAAAGATCTTTTCATACCGTTAAGTCTGAAAAGTCTTTAAAACAAATATATGAACACATTACTGGACACATTTCTTTACTGATGTATAATAGTAAATGTTCATCTGATGCTTTGAAGGATCATATCCAAGCATTGATTCATTAGGAAATCACATGGAGGACAATAACAAAAACCTTCAGCCATCGGTGATGACATCGGTTATAACTTCTCATATATTCAGTCCATGATACATGTTTGGAGCCTAACTGTTGAGGAAGACTCTCAGTAATTATTGAACTGCTCATAACGGCAGAGTGGCACCTCTATAAAACATCTTTAATCAATATTTCATGAGCTTATATGCAGATGTTCCTCTCTTCCTTGTGGGTAAGACCCTTGAAAAACTTCTCTTGCATACCAGTTTTAAATATTCCTAGGTTGATACTGATGGAGTTAGGATGGCACATTAAAAAAAATGAATCACATCAGAAGCACACTGACTATACTGTATGTCATTGATACAAAGTCAGTTCTGGCATCTGGAATCAAACGTCTCAATTTTCGAATTCTCTGCAATTCAAGCTGCTAAATGCTTTGAACCATACAGTACAGTCGTACTATTTAGAAACACATGTCTGTGTAACAGTCTTTGAGCTTCATTCTGGAAACATTGAAATGTCCTGGCTGCTCAGATAAACATGATTATACCGATTGTGATAATACTTAGCACACTTAACAAAATAGAGCCATCATGACAGCACTTATAAACAATTTGGAACAAAATCCTAATTTGTGTGCAAAGGAAGGTCCAGTTTTCTGCCATCCATTGCTGTACTTTATTACTGTTCATTGCAGCCGATGTCATCAAATTGTTTGATAAATGAGCCGCCTGATGGAGAAACAACGATCAAAAGGCAAGCAAAGTGCAGGATGACATCTGCCTCCATTAGCCTGCAAGCAGTGGCAGTTGTCTTTATTAAGCCCCCCCCGCCCGCTTCACACTGCTACACATTCATCACACATTATTTTTGCAGCTCTAGAATCCAGCGAGCACCCACCAGTCTAAACGCAATACAGACAAGTCAAGCAAAATGCTAATTAATATGCCTCACCAGGGTGAAGACTTAATAGAAGCTTATGATTGACCCACATTTAACGTAAACTCTCGGGGTAAAAACGTATCTCTGTGGCAGCGCTCAATTTTCATCGCTGACAGCCACCATTCAAATCCCCTTTTCCCAATCACACAGTTGCCTTGGAAACACCGGCAGCTGCCAGGCGGTCGTTTAAAAATTCCAAAATGAAGCGCCTGGATCTGTGGAAATTCCAGCGGGAGGAATATCATCAGGCAGAGACACATGGGTCCAAGAGGAGGGGGGATAACACACATGGACGCACACTGTTAATTTGCTTTCCGCAGCACCTTGTTTCCTGAAACGGTGCATTTAACAATTATCCTGCGTGATCTGAAATGACACAAAGGAAAATTGAATGAGGAAGTAAAGGCTAAGCTGTGTACTTAGTGGTTTGTGTTTTATGGAGCGCTTTTATGCTCCAGACCATCTTCCTTGTTTGTGCAGGCAGTGCACTGTGCAGAGTTTGTTCTTCTCCCAGTTTCTTTTTTTTTTATCACGCCAAAACTGCTGTTGTGGGAGAACAGGGCAATTTAGCGAGCAGACACGTTAATTAGACCCTGTGTGCTATTCAAGCAGATAGGAGAAGTTTAAAGTCCCTCTGTGTGCACACACACACTTATGATTCCATATTAAGGGGCAACAGTCTGTCTGTTCGAGATCTCAACAGGGATTCCACTTAGTGACTGTCGCCGAGCTCACAGCGTTGTTTCAGGTTATTTTACGGGACATTGTTGTATTGATACACTAATTCCAAGGATCGATGATAGGGCTGCACAATTAATAATAATACCTTTATCTATATATAAATGTTTAAAACAGGTTACAAAGTGCTTCACAGCAGGAAATATAAGCTAACAGACAGTAAAAGATATTTTGTCTTGAGTTGAGATATAAAATGAGGGGCCGACTCCACAAGGCTGATCTCCTCTGGCAGGCTGTT
Source organism: Labrus bergylta (assembly GCF_963930695.1). Classification (NCBI taxonomy): domain Eukaryota; kingdom Metazoa; phylum Chordata; class Actinopteri; order Labriformes; family Labridae; genus Labrus; species Labrus bergylta. The sequence continues at coordinate 12,450,257 of NC_089209.1, read as the reverse complement.
CTTAAGTCTGGGGGCTTGACAACAAAAGCCCTTTCACCTTTAGTTGTCAGCCTGAACCTTGGAACAGGTAGCAGAGCACAACCAGAGGATCTCAGCAAATCTCATAAATATAGGGAGGGGCCCGCCCATGTTGTGCCTTAAGCGTAATCGAAAAGTATCTTAAAATCAATCATAAAATCAACAGGCAGTAAGTGAAGGGAAGGTAAAACTTCGGTTTTTCTTCTTATCATTATACCTACATGATGTTCATGGTGTTTAGCTTTGGTGAAAAGCAATATGGCAAGTAGCTTAAGGATAATAAATGACAACTGTGTGTCTTCATCAGGTCTGCATACCAAAACCACAGCCGTGCTTAGGCTGGAACAGAGACACATAAAAAAAAGGAACAGTATAAAAAAGGAGAGCAAAAGCTACTTTACATAAACAAGTCATCCATTAAAATGCCTGCTCACCTCTCACCACAATACTTTTATCCTCTCCAAGCCCACATTTCAGCTCGCCTGTATGTCCATCAAAGGTTTTTTTGGTGTCGGACACACTGTCCAGCTCTGGCTATTCACACCTACAGTTTTGCCCCTGCATAACCTTGTATTACTCACACATCCCGGAGGCCAGTAAATGGCTTTAGCTAACTCCCCTGTATTGTATGTAATAAAAGGAAAAGGTCAGCCTGAATCACAGCCTGACTCTCTCTCTCTCTCGCTCTCAAAATTTCATCCTGCAGAGCCAGAGACTTTAATGAATGCCACAGTCTTTCCATCACAGAGGGGTACAGCATGGCTGCTTAGCATCTCCACACAACTTTTTGTTCCTGTGTAAGAAACTGTTACCAAGGAGCGCAAAGAGAAATTCACCAGGGGGTAAAAACAGCTAGGGTCAAATATTTTTTGAAACCAGTTAACATGTGTATAATACCATAATGCAAGACTAGTATGAAGAGGTTATAGATGCTTCATTTATAACCAGGAGGGGTTCGAGTTTAGCCTTGTGGTTAGAGTGTGAGGCGGCAGGTAAGCAGGGTTCAAGTCCGACCCACGACATCTGCCAGTTTTCTTCCTCTGTCTCTCTTTACTGCCGTTTCTAAGAAAGACAAAAATGGCCCAAAAAATGTGTCCCTGCAAAGTTATGGGACTATTAAAGTGTATTACATGTCTAAACATGGGATCAAGTATGACTCAAAAAGATGTAACATGTTTTCTTAGTGCTGTGAATGTAATATCTATTTTTTTGTGTTGTGTTTACGTTTTGTTCTCCCTCCTTCTGGATTTATTTATTTACTAATTCATGGTTAGTCTGCCTCCATGAAACATACAATAACATAAAACATGTTCTACCTATTCCTGTATCCTGATTACAAAAATATGAGCGTGTGCCATACCTTTGAAAAAAGTCACTATGGCTGATTTGCTATATAAATAAGACAACTCTCTAAACACACTTTAGGTCATTACACAAGCAGCTCCCTGGTTATGTCTCTTTCATCTCCACACTTCTAAAAAGACAAGCGTGTCATCACGGCACAGTGTGGAGACACTGCTCTAAATTATTGCTTACACTAAACTACCAGAGGAAAGCAAAGGCAGCTCTAATTGCCGCTCTCCCTGACCTCAGAGACCAGAGGCTGCCCAAACAGCAAGTTACCAACAGATTTGGAAGAGCTCGTTTTAGGGCAGACAAATTAGGACAATGAATGGTTTCCCTCCCCGTTGGTGTGTTAGCTCTACTGCCTTTCATGATAAATGTCAAGTGTCTTATTTTTAACATTTTATTATTGCACCTAATTTTCAAAGAAAAATATTGAAACACCTGAACACTTTATTTGAGTTCAATTTATTAAAATTCAAAAATGGTCATCAGGAAATTGAAATGTATGGATGAGTGGTTTGATCATCATTAATGCCCTGGTGCCTGCTGCGGCAGCCCACACACGGCCCATTGTTCCCCTCTTTCAAAACGACAGCCAATTCTAGTCTGGACGGACGTGAGTGGTGTGTTTTAAAGAGACGTGATAACCTCCGTGCTCTTCATATGGGGGATCTGTGTGACCTAGATAAGGATCATGAGTATTTATTACTTTCACAAGAACCCTCAGAGTGCCACTTTGGATTATGGATGTCTTGGGAATATTGAACAAATATTGAAGAAGGGGCTTGGGTATTTGTTACTCAATACCACTCGGTGAAAAAAAACAAAAAAAAAAACAGTCCTTTTTAATCCAAAATAATGCTCAAAGCAGGATGTCAAGAATGTCCTTCAGCATGCTACTGTCAGTATTATAGAGAGTATAATGTTGCCTCACAGGGAATATAAACAAATACCTTGATGAGGTAGTTGATTATTGATGAGGTGCAGCCATATATATGATCTTTGGGTGTGATCAAATATGTATTATGGGAGACAGAGTACATCCTTGATGAGTTTGTTATGCAAACTAGAACACATAAGCATGTTAGCCAGATGCTACTGTGTGGCTGGGATTGCACCTCTGAGTGGGTTTCACCTGATGAGTGCCCATCAGTTGTTGTTTTTTTGTTTTGTTTTTTTAAAGAAGAGTGAAAATATCAGAAGCATATCTCATGGGCTTTGATGAATGTTTTCCTCTCTCACATATGATTCCACATTAAATCACATCGCAACAGTAAAGGAATAATTAAAAGGAAAGCACTAAAATTTAATTACATTCATGATTAAAAAGAAACTTCGCAGTCTCCCCTGAATGCAGTTAATGATGGAATTAACGGTGGAACTATCTCATGCAGTCAAATAACGTGGTGCAGCTCTGCAGCTGCTTTCAAAACCAGCCATGATTAAAGTTTGATTCCTTTATGCTGGAACACGGCACGCCTTGCATATTGAAGTGGGAGAAACTAAACCACTCTTTCCAAACAGAATGAAATATTTCGTCAAATGAAATGTTCAAGAATTTCACAGACACACATACACACAAAAAAAGATATCCCTTCACAAATCAGACATTCTTATATTGCCAGAAAATCAAATGCACTAAAACAACTCATCTTCATCAGCTCACAAATATTAACTCCAAATGGACACTGATAAGAAAGGTTAGAGAACAGCAATTGGTCCACAACAGCAACAGCCACAGCTAAATGATGCAAAGAGCAAAGTCTCAAATATAAGAAGACAGGTAAAGAGACACAATGAATGTGAAATGGCTGTGTGTTAAATATGGTTGAATGTACAACGGTTAATAAATCAGAGTTTAACCACAACAGGGCAATGCAGGTCTCCAACTGACAGAAGGGTTTCTCTGCACATTGACAGATTATTACATGAATTAACTAGTGAAGGAAATCAATATTTTGAATTAGAATTTCTGACCTGGTTATCATTTAAATAAAGATTGTATTTCACACAAAAAACTAGTCCCTTAGACTACAGTTTCAACTGGTTCTGTGCAAAAAGTCAACTTTGTCACCTATTTTTTATTCCAGTGTTAAAACAAGCCAGCTTTACTATGACGACAACATTCACAGAAAGCAACACATGACTCGTTTTTTCACCCTCTCCTGTGTGTAGGAACAAGTCTTCCATCTCTTCGTCATGGCTCACAGAGCCTGACTGATTAAACTCCACTTCAGTGCCTGTTGTAATTATACACACACAAGACCTCAATTTGTGTTTATTAGTACTGTGGTATCTTTAAACCACATATTACTGTAAATTGAAATGGGCCGTGCAGGCTGAGGGTTTGGATGGTGGCCATTTTGTTTTGGTCTGCATACCAAGACATTGCGCTTTGCATTTCTGCCCATTCCCTCATTGCAGAATGTCCATATGTGGTTACCCTTGAATTTTATTTTTAATTTCTCAATGGACATTTTCAGCATTTGTATAAAAGAAGGGCGTCATTGCAAAATAGGAATCTTGTGCTCTGGGCACTAATGAAAGCATGGCCGACCAACTAGAGAGCAGAAGGAAACAGCTCCCTTATGAGCCTTTAGACAGTGTTCACTCCACCAGGGAGAGGAAAGACCATTTTGAAATTGCAAGGTCAGAGTTTCATCCCACCCCCATGTCTGTTTTAGATACCCCTTCTCCCTATTTCCTCACACACATACACAGGACAAAGAGAGAAAATCAGTACACAGATGACCTCTTCCAAAACCCAGTTTTTTCTCAGATTTGACTTCTGTACCCTGTTCTGATTCCTCTACATTGTTTGACCCAGTGCAGCACTTGCTTCATCCTTCTTTCTACTGCTCATGCTGGTCTTCACATTAAAGCACTCAACATCAGGAGCATAGTATCACAGAAGCAAAGGCAGAACATAGCAAGAAACACAATAAAAACCAGATGCTAGAGGCAAACTTCAATAAATTCAGACAACAGCATCCACAGCTTAATGGTCCAAAGTGCCAAAACACGGCTACAATCGTTAGCAACGGGAGCTAGCTATTTCTTACCTCGAGAAGTCATGGTTAGCATCTTGGTACAGATGAAATACAACTTCTCTTGCTCCCGACAAATTCCATCTTCCAGCTTGAGTCAAGTGAGTCTTACTTAGCCTGTAACTATTAGGCCTACTTTAATATAAAAACTATTCTTAAGTCACTAAATAACAGTATGATGGCAGATTTGACCTTTCTCTGTCTCAGAAGTACAATCACAGGTGAATCCAATTTGGGTATGCTAACGATGACTCAGCTCAAAAAAGTTCCCTGGACGCTAGCTAGCAATAACAGCAGAGCTGTGAAACCTGCTGAATTTGATCCAATGTGGCTTTTATATAACATAAACTACCCAGGGTTTTCAGATAAAGGTGTATGTGTTTTTTCTTCAGCAAGGCCCTACGATAGCAAAACAGCAGCCCTAGCATGTTAGCTTCCTTTGACATGCTAAATGCCTGGCACAGGGATAAAAAGTGAATTTATTGTGAAAGAAACAAATCATTGTTTGTTAGTTAAGTGCTACATCTGGCAGACAGTGAAACAGAGAAATGGGAGCCGAAAGTTTAAATAGTCCAGCCTTCTGGCCAAAGGTGCGTTTGATTTTATCTCAGCTTGTAGAGTGAGTCACATGATATTGACTGTCAAAGCTAGTTAGCTTGTTCTACATTTAATTCTATTAAAAATGCATGAGACTTTTTATTTTACAACTTTTTGACCTGATAAATTGATAAGTCATTTTAAAAAATAACCAACACATAATGACAACAAAAATAAATCTTAGTTTTAGCCCTTTTGTCCTATTTTAAAAAGCTGACATGACTGCTGTTTCCTGGCTAACTTTAACTCCGCCATGTTGGGATTGAACTCTTCCCAGGGCTTTCGATCACATGTCATGTAAATGAGATAAATCGTTTTAGAGGGCAAATTTTAAACTGTGGAAAAAAAAAAGATAATTTATGAAGTGATTTAAGAAGAATCCATTTAGTCACAAAGCCTATACATTTAAAGTGGAATCTATCTACAAGATCAGCCGTCTATTTTATACATTACATAAAAGCAAATATAAACTAGTGGTCTGCTTTGTTATTTATCTTAATGCATGTCTGGACATATCAAAATGAGAAGAAGAAAAAAATCATAAAATAAAGTATGATATTTAAATGTGACTGTTTAATAAGTAGAAAATAAGCATAATATGCTCTTGAAAAAAAAATGGAGAAAATGTGATGTCATCTTTTCATATGCCAATATTTAGAAATCGCAAATTAATTGTTTTGTTATGTGGACAAATCACTGCTCATTTATCTTGTGATTCTGGGTTAATAATAATTCCAGATAATTATAAGATTGATCTCAATTTAGAAAAAGGATAACAATCAAATATCAATCATGGCTTGGAGATGTGCAAAGATGACAGTTTGAGCCAGCAACAACAAAAGAACCGACTAGGTTGTTCTTGATAGTGGGTTTGTTATTTTGTCAGCACAAGGTAAATCTAGTTTTCTGGAGGTTAAAGTTATCTTGCAAGTTTAAAACAGTAAGAATGTATTTTTATGCATGTTGCTCTCTGCTTCCATAGAAATGAGATGTAGAAAATTTAACAGATTCTTCTTCATTCATGTCATGAAACTGGATTGCTTTCTCTCTTTTGCAGAGGGAGCATCAGTATTTCACATGATAGATTAGGCTATATCATTAAAAAAAACAGGTTACAATATTTGTCTCATGATATTTAAAGACACAGTTTAATGTTTAATCTTCTCAAATAGTGTATAGAAAGAAAAATACACATCAAACATTCGGATGTTCTGTTACTAAGGCAGCTTTAAAACTGTTCATTGTGCATTCCCTCAGGTGTCATTCTGGTTCCTACCATGGCTGAAATGGCTCAGGTCATTCATACTTTCAGTCACCACGGCAACAGCCACACTGACGTGTCCTTTGCTGTGCTGCACTCTGGATGGCTTTACCCTATATCTGTATGTGCCTGTGCATGTGTGCACGAGGTCAGTAGTTCAAACACTACGCATCAACAAACATTTCTCCTCGGTGACCTTCTCTTTCGTGGCATCAGCCAAATTGAGCAAATCAACACTGTGTTGTTTTCATAGCCTAACCAATGTTCCTCCTTCTGTCTGAGTCTCTCCTTTAACTCACCCCTCAGCCTCTCACAGCAACAGAAGCTTATCTTGGATTAAAAACACATGTTCATGTGCTTGATAAAATGATGAGGCCACTTTGTTTGATAGCTTGGTTTATGTAAAAGAGGAGTGATGAGATACCACAAACCCCATTCATTATGTACTGAAGGAGAAAGAGAAGGAGGAGGGGATCCAAAACCATTTTTTATCTCTATATCTTACTATAGAAATACTTCCTTATTGTGTAAGTTTCCACATACATAAAATGTTCTTAATGAATCATGAATTTTAACTGTTTGTTTTGCACATAAATCTTCTAAAGAAACCGTTATACTGCAAACAAGTAAAAAAAAAAACTAAAAAAAACTTTTTTGTTTTGAAAAAGGAGGAAGAACATGATTACTTGTTAATACGTTGGCAATAAGAAAGAGCACAGTTCTGGTTTTCCTCATGTAGTTCAACCCGATTTCCAGACTAGATGACATTTTACAGACTTAGTTAAACAGTTAGGCCCTAGGGACTATTTATATTCTATATCTGCTTAGTTTTATTGATCATTACATACCTACAAGGAAAAAAGTAGTAATTATCTGTTTTATCCCTCCAGTCATTGGTCAATAGTTATATTTGCAAAAAAAAAAAAAAAAAAACAGTAACCACATAAGAATAAAACAAAATTCTATGTCCATATTTCTTTAATCCTGTTTGTCTGGCATTTTCATGTCTTGGTGATTGTTTACATTCTGGCTACCATGAGTCACCTATAAAGCATGTAAGCATTGAGTCACAATGGAAGGTTCCAGTATGTAAATCTTTCTTTCTACAGGAAATCAGGCAAGCTGTGAGCCTCTTTCATTCCGGCAGTAATTGATCCACACCATAAGTCACTGCTTACACAGTCCTGGGTGAACTCAGTGACCTCAGTGGGCAGCTTGGGCTGAGATGAGGACAACTGTATCCCAGATTCAAGAGTTAGGTTGCTAATGGTAGTGTTTTACTAAGATACAGTGGAAAAACTAGAGAAAGCCTCTAAGATGATTACTATGTTTGTAGTGGCATACAACAACACAAAAAAATCTTCATTGGGGAGGTCACTTAACTTTGCCAGTGTGTAATTGCTAGAAAAACCAGCAAAAAGTAACGAAATCTCTTATTACCGGGAAAAGGCTGACCTTCAGGAGCTCCGCTGACCACTTTGTCACCCGTGTCATGAATTAGAAGAAACCAGAGAGCACATTTGGAAACCACTTAGTGTGATCAATAAAGGATTGTGTTGCTCTAAAAAAAAAGTAAAGCAAACACAGTAAAAACACACAACAGACCACAAGCTAACAAAGCAAGCTTTCACAGTGAAGATGCAAACTGAACATTGTAATATATCTTGTTATTTTATTTCAAAAGAAAGAGCACTTTACACTCAATCCATTATGTGTATGTGAATTAACATCAATTAAAATGTGACATGGTAGGTGTGCTTTAATCATGAAACAAGGCTTTTAAGATTCAGCTATTCTTATTGTTTTGTCTGGTCATCTATTCTCGATTGAGCCCAATTTCATATGAAGACAACTGTGTGTGTTTGCTGCCATCTAGTGTATAGATCCAAATATGGCAACCCTTTAAAGCAATTAATCCATCCAAACCCTGATCTGAGCATACGATAATTAATGTGTTAGTATAATCATAGCCTTTTCCCCATCTGAACAGAGTCAAATCTTCAGATTTTTAACTCAATTACTTTTTTTTTTAAAGATACTTTTAGACAAAAAAAAAATACATTTTCCACTTTTATTTTCCATTGCACAGTAATCTCTATCTACAGAATTTCTAAACTTTTTGTGGCAGCAGATAAAGTCATAAACATCCATGTGAAAGTTGCATAAAACTGTACAAGAAAATTGGCTACAATGAGAAAAATACTGCAACCCACTGATAACTGTGAAATCCAGGACAGAAGATGGCGCACGGCAGATATAAGACAGGACTCCCTCTGGTTGTTTTGAGCATGTGGATTGAATCGGGTTAAGAATACTGCATACTGAAATGTAGGGACGAGAAACAAATCACATAGAGATGGATTTAAAAACAACAACATTGAAAAAAAGAAAAGAAAAACACAATTAACAGTGGGATCGGAGGGAAAGACATCATACAGGAGGGTTTTTTTCAGGGGAGGGGATGACCTCTGGCTCAAAACTTGCTAATTCTCCTGAAGTTTGTGGAGGGATAAAGACAGAGCTACCACACTACAATGCTCACTAACACAAAGAAGGCCATATTTGTTGTTGTTGAACCTGTAGAGTCTATGAAAGACTCACTGGAGGAAGAGAGAACTCAGAAGACAAAGGCAAAGGTGAGTCAAAGCTTATGTGCCAAGACTGGAAATGTGCAAGTTAAAAAAAAAACTGGAATTCAGAGGTCATCCTCTTATGCTCATTATCCTATTTTTTATATTTTTTTTATTATTAAGGGGGGGGAGGGGGGCTTTAGTTAGTGGGACATACACTCGACTGGACACAGACTGGTGAGACTAGGACATCAATATTAATTATTAACCAACCAAAAACAAATAAATTAAATCACTTGAACGACCCCCTGACAGACAGAGTCAAACACACACACATTCCCAGACATACACACATACACACAGATGAACACAGTCAATATTGTTGCGTCTGAGCTGTAGTGGAATGGTTCAGGTTTTCTTCTTAAGGAAACATCCTTATTATTTAACCAACAGTTAGGCCACTTGAAACATTAAACATTAGTCCAAATGTTACATTTTTCATGACATAATGCGATACAGTAGTACTATAAATGGCTGCGTTCCATTGCAACTTGCTCCATGTCTTCAAATTCCAAAGATGATGAGGGTGAAAATGGTCCTGTGTGGATTCGATCCTGGGCTTGCACTCCAATGTGAGAAGCTGTTATTAATATGCTGCTGTTGTGCGTGATGGGTTAAATGAGAATGCAATGAAAAAGTTTAAAGCAACTCTTTGGCGTCAGAAAAAATATGGCCTCTCTCCTCTTCTGTTGCTTGAGCAACCCTCAACGTTGTACTTTCCGGTTGGTCTTAGATTGTCAAACTATTTACTTATATACAAATAAAGGTTTAAAAGCCTGGTAGACAGAGAGATACACCACATTTGAGCTTTACTGCAAACATGGGAGTCAAAACAAGGTAATGAAGGTTTCTGACACCTAAAACAACTGTTTCTTGCACCTCAATAAATAAATATCGACAAAGAAATCACACAGACAACTTGCTCATACAGACAATCAAAGAACTGAAATGTGTTTCTGATGTATGCCTTTAAAGGTTTACACTTTCTTTTTTTCTATTATCCTGCATATATGAAACACATGGATATTTCTATCCATGTGTTTTTTTGAGTCTCCATACAGATGTTTACTCATTTGAAAACCTCTGAAATCCCACAGAATTGGCTCACCGATCGGTGGATTTAACACTGATTACATTAGCATTCAAAGTCACGCTCAGAGAGAGAGCCAAACTGTGGAAGCGTCCGACATTAAGAGGTCGACAGAGGCGGTTAACATCACATAGATCAATTCATGGTAAACAATAATGTGTGTGACACACTTTAAGTTCAGATTCAAGGAATCTGATGTTGCCATGTCAGTAAGAACTAAATGACATATGCCTTTTATATCCTTGCCCTCCATTTAGATTCCAGCCCTTTTCATAAGGAGAAGATAAACTCGAGTTATTAGACAAAAAGCCACAAAAACAGATTTTTCAACAAATCAAACATCATCCACTTTCACAACAATAGAAAAATAAGAGATTTTCCAATAATACAGACAGAGAGAAAACCCAACGAATAACAAATAGAGAATGGCAAGAAAATAGAAGTTAGCACACACACACACGCACGCACACTGTTGGTAACGATATGAAAGTCTGTAAGATACAGAGGAGAGTCTAAAGTGAAGTATCCAGTTTACATAGGAGTAAGTTGCTTTAATCCCTGTGACTCTCTGCATAGAGAAGGCGTCACTGTCGCAGCACTTCCTTCATGTCTCCTCCACAAGTTTTCCTTTTCTTTACTACTTGTCCCCCCGGAAGTGGATACAGCGTTTGCACATTTATTAGATTTATGTATATATAATGATGTATTTAGATTATTTTTTCTTTCTTTTTACATTTTAAGAATTTTTTTTAAAGTCTGTTTTCCTCTTAAGGTTTTTGTCTCTTTTCAGCTGTGTGTTCATCGGTTTGAGCTCTGGGCCCACAATGGGCTCGAGGCTCGGATGACAGTAAAGGATGTTTTGGCAAATGAGAATGAAGAAATCTCCAGGTGCGTGTGCCAGGCGGCTTCCTCGGAGGAGAGGCTGAACAGAGATAAACAAAGAGACGACAACGTAAAAAAAGAAAAAAGAAAAAAAAAAGACACCATTTATATGCTCCCTTTTTGAGGTTGCCTTTTTTTCCCCTGTCCACTCCTCAGTTCCACCCTTAGACTGAGGTAAGAACAGTGTTTAACATTGTGCTAGGGAAGAAAATCCCAAATGTCCCAGCGAAGAAGGCTTGGAGGGATGGGACGAATGGACAGATGGATGGGCAGGTGGAGGGGGGGGGGGGGAGGGGGGGTCACGGTGAGTCCAAATGAGCCGGACGGAAGATGACAGTGGTGTCTGTGGAGCATTGCTCCTCTCCTGTCGTGGATCAGAACTGGTACCATTTCTTGTCTTTGCACTTCAGCATCATCTGGAAACAGAAAAACATTGGAGTGAGAACATGGTTCAATGTTAGAGGGACACCTCAGGTCTAACTAAAGTGCATAAATAAAAGTTAAACAAGATTATTTTGCAGATTTAAAGCAAGCGCTGTGCCAGGATTTTGGCCTGGTCTCTGAAGTTAAAACTGTTTGCCTTCTTATGCTATATTCTATACTCTAAAGGTACATGCTCCAGATCTTTTGTCTTTAACATTTACAATACAGAGAGAGATGTTGTTCACCACCCTAACAATAACTTTTTTTATACAAGTTACACAGGAGTAAAATCAACTGTTCATCATTCAAAAATAATATGCTGTTGTTTTTGCTACCAATGGTATGGACCCAAGTCTCTCATTGGCTGTTAATTCACCTGTTATTACTGAAGTAATCTTTACATGGATACAAATGTATTTGATGAAGTCAAATGTTCACTTTATAAACATTGCAGGAAACATGTAACCCAACAACAGACATAGAAGTGTCCCCTCTCAACATAAATGTGAACATTCCTTGGGCATAGAGTGCCCTCTAGTGGGAGAATGGACAATACTATTTCTGAATTAATTTCTGAATAGGAAGCAGGTCAGCCAGTATTCAAGACTACATACAGTGTTTCACTCTGATGGTAATATAAGCACAATGAGTCTGTCATTACTAATGTCTCCTAGACTTCAAAGATAATTGCTCAGTAGACTTTCAATTTAAGCCAGCACTTGTATATTTATGTGAATAAGCTTGAGCAGCCATGGTACCCATGCTGTGAAGTCAAATGGGGTTTTCATGTTCTCTTCTCAATCTTGTAAACTTTTTCTGTTACCTCATGGGCGTGTTTGGAAAAGGAATCTGCGCTGGTCATCATGGCAGCTGTCCTTTCATCCAGCTCGCCCAGTTTCTGGCCTCTTTCATCCAATGCTATCCGGGCTCGTGCCAGATCTGCAACCACGCCGGAGGCCGCCCCCTTCATGCCCTCGATGCCGCCCGGGCCTGGGATGTGCTGTGCCAGACTTCGGGATGCTTTTCCAGATGATATCTCACCAACTGAGTAAGGACAATAAGAGGAACAACAAACAGAGATTTTTTAGGAAAGTGTTATGCAACATCAAAGGACTGAACCAATGTGTATCTTGACCTGTGTAGGTGTGGCTTACACAGCTCCTCTCTGTCCAGTGACTGAGCTCCGCCCCCAAAGAGACCTTTGAAAAACCCTCTGTTTGGTGCCTCTGGTGTCTCCACTGGTGTAAAAAGTTCGCCCAGCATCTCCTGAAACATCAACACAAACATTACCCTTACATATCCAATTATACTGTGTGTACAAATGCACAGCTCTTAGTATGCATGTCCCCAAAGTTATTACTTTGACTTGTTTTGCATGTTCATCTCAACTGTCTGTCTTATTTTGAAAGGTTTTCCTATGCAGTATCTTTAATCCATATGCATTAGGCTGAGTTGCCTGACCTGCAGGTTTTCACAGATGTCTTGGCTGTAAGTGATCCTCTGGATCTCGGTGGGGGAGCAGAGGTACATGGCCTGACCCAGGTTGGTGAAGCAGAACGTCCGGGCTATCCGCATGTCCGTCAAGGGCAGGTAGTTTACATCCAAGAGCGGTCTCAGCCCCGGCAAACTAGACAGGGGACAAAACAGTGAAGGATGTGATTTAAAATCTACAGAACCTTACAAGGACTTTATTCCTTTTATAATGAAGCCTTGGTCAGCACATAAAGATAGATAAATGATCCCTACATTGGAGAGAACGTTTTGAATGGCAAATGTTAACCTCCTGAAACATTAGGGACAGTGTTCTCTTACTCTTGTGATTCCTAAACAGGCACACAAACACAAGAAACACACACGCACACGCACACGCACACGCACACACACACGCATACACACACACACACAAGCAGACAGCAGGACACCCTTGCTTTGTCAGACACCCATATGGATGGATGTTCTGTTTCCGTCTCTCTCCTTGAGGGGAGAGAAGATTAATGAGGATCAGTGACAGACTAATAAACCCTTCTAACAAAAACCCCTCAACACGCTAAATAAAAATAACCATGCTATGTCTGCATGTGTGTGTGCGTGTATATGCCTGTAAATTTGTAGGTACTGTCAAACTTTGTTCAAAGTTTAGTGGGGGTGTATGGTTGAAGGTTTTAGCTCTTATGATGGGTGCATGTGGTAATGAGGTCTAAAATTTGTCTAGACTTTGTTTGAACAACACGGGAAAATTCGACTTTCTTTCTTAAACACTGAGCTGATTCCAAGTTTCTAATAGACAATAGACATTTTTACAGCCTAATTCCAGTTCTCTAAAGTCCATCTGTTTGCTCAGAAGGCTCATATTGTTGCCAAGCTTCCATCTCTGTTGTGACCTACCCTAGCACTTTTGTTAGCTAGTTTTCACTGCACTTCCTTCATATCCAAACACCTCTGTACTTAAAAGTGTTTTATACTCAAATATTCACAAAACATAATTACCCTCCAGGATTGTTTCTTTTAAGGACAAAGAGGGCACAAGAGAAGGTGGCAACACTTTTTCGAACTGACTTTGATTGATGCTTTTTAATATATCCCTGTTATTTCTGCTGGACGCAGATGGACATTTCTCTCACCTGAGGGTCATGATGTGTCCGTTGGCACAGAAACACGCCACACACACGCCTTGGCTCATTTGCACCACATCTGCCCGCAGGATAAAGGAGGTCTCTGTGATACTGTGTTTATAGATGCAGGTCTGGGAGGGGAGGGAAAGGACCTTGGCCTGTTTCTCTGAACACACCACTGCATACTGGCTCTCGTTGAGGTCCTGGGAGGTTGAAGGGGACACTGAGACGGGCCGGCGCTTTCGAACCTTCTCTCTTTCTTCACCATCTGCCGTTACATTGGGTTCAAACCAAGGCTCAAAGGCAGGGGGAAGCAGGGCACCTGTAGAGTCCAGAAAAGCCATCCGCAAGTTGCTACCCTTCAATCGCACCAACATGCCTGAAGAATGGAAGGAGAACATTTGGAACAGGAATTGTTGGACACTTAGCACATTGTAATTGGTTAATTTGAACTGCATTTTGTCCATTCCATTACCCACCAGTAGGTGAAATAATAACTGGCTGCAGTTGCCGTTGCTCCCCAGCAGGAGGCAATGTGAGAGCTAAAGCCAGTACGGTTCCCAGGGAAGTGCCCACATACAGGCAGGGTGTCAAAGTGCTGTCCCCCTTGCGGGCGAAGGTCTCAAAGAAGTGGAAGCAGCTGATGGCCTCTCGAGCTTCCTTGTCGATGCTGGTGACGCTGGAGGAGCGTGAGCGGCTGAATGAATTATCCCGGTGGTCTAATGGGTTGGCACCCCGCGGCGGGCATACAGACAGGAGGACAGTGAGGAGAAAACGGAGAGAGGTAAAGCACCCGCTAAGCAGAAAAACACGAGACAGACAACACAGATATTGACGCTTTCTTTTACATTCAAAATAAAATGATAAAAGACAAAACAGCTTTATAAAACGTGTTAGTAAATCACTTTTTTGTTAGATACATCAGGTGTTAAATATTACAGCAATCTTAAGATGTAACCAGTCTTGTATCAATGCCTATCTATAAAATGTATTGAGTGGTAGTCTATCTTTATCATCCCATCTCATGTTTTTTTGGTTGACAGAGCAGCATTACCTGGAAACTAGTTCATCAATTTTGTTAGAGAATCATAACCAGCTATCAGGCACTTTGGTTAAATGTGTATGACACTAGAACAATTACGTGGGTTGGCACTCGCACATTTAATTAGACCCTTATAGATCAAGAAGTGTTTTTGATACTTGTAAACCTCTGAAGAAGGAAATGGCATTTTCTTTGTTCAAAAGGGAAAATAATTCCGTTGGGGAAATTTTAAAGGGACCAATCAGACAACAAAATAAAGAAAAGACATGAAGAACACAAAAGAGAGAGAGAGAAAGCTGCAAAAGTTAAAGAAAGCTTTACCGATAGATGAAGTGTGCATAGTTAAGCCTAGCACCACTGACCTGAAGAGCTCCCACCAAGGTCAAAAAGTGGGATTCAAAGCACAGCAGAAAAATTTCACAATGAATTTAATTCCAATGCTTTGATGTAGCTAAGTGGATTTAAATTCTGGTCAGATCAGTGCTACTTTTGTTTCATGCAAACTTAGGGGACACAGCTTGCCAATTTTGAGGCTAAAAACCAGATGAAACTGGACTGATGGGATGTGGTGGAGTCCAGTTAAAGTGAGAAAGATATACTGCATTTCCATACAAATTGTCTGAGACACAAAGTCAGGGCTTACCCAAGTCTGGCTTTAGCTCAGTAGGCAAGCTTAATTTCCGTGACATCTTTGCTGGAAAAAAGAGAACATCCCTCTTTACAAAGACACATCTAAGCTAACACACGATGCCATGCAAAGCTAGATACCTAGCACTGGGCTAGGATTGTGCACAAAGCTAGAAATACAAGGACAAAAAGCTGTGGAACATGTGCCAGGGGGGTTATTTTTTCATTGACTAGGTGAGCCAAAATGCTTTAGACAGGAGAAGGCACAGTGTAAGGACTCAGAGACAACCTTGTATATCACAGAGACATGCTGTGAAAGACATAACAAAGGTGATGACCTGTGACTGCACATTGCCCTGAAAAAGAGGACTGGTATAGTGAGACACATCCATAACTGCATAGCCATTCAGAACCCTCATGCCACAGTAGCATGCACCAAGAACAAGAAGATAACAGGAAACAGAAAATGCTGAACGGGAGATGAAAGAAGACAGTGGAGAGATGGTCAAGCTACTGAGGTAGACTACTGATTGTTACTGTCTGCATTCTAGACTTGTTTTGTTTCCCCTTCTTTCATTAATAACTTTATGAAGCACCAAAATCTGTCACAGCTAATACAAAAGAAACGTGTAATTTTGTTGGCAAAACACAATAATCAGTCCGTAAGAGAAAGAAATGCTTTCTGCCAAAAAGAAAGTTGATTATGCAGAAACTGAAATAATACATCAGGGCACTGGTTTAGCTCCGTTGGTAGAGCAGGCACCCAATTGCACTGTTTGCAGGTTCCACCCAATCCTGATGCTATTTGACACCTGATCCTGATGCTTCTTGGTGCATGTCTTCCCACACTCTCCTCCCACATTTCCTGACTCTCTTCAGCTGTCCTGTCCAAATAAAGGCAAAAAGCCCCAAAAATAATCTTGAAAAAATGTCTGTGAAGCCTGGAGCTGAGTTGCCGGGGTCAATAATCTGTGGTTTGGTTTCCAAAGGCGAACAAGTCCCAGTGTCCCACAACAGTCCACATTTAACACAATTCATAATCCCCATTTGAAGCAGTCAAAATAAAGTCAGAATAGAATCAGCTTCATCAGCTAATTACCACCTGGTGTTGAGTAGGATCAGATTTTGACGGGAGCTGCAAGACTGACCTGGTAAACTTAAACATGTAGGTAACCTGAGGATGAGACGTCTCCACCCTAGATGCTTCTCCGAGAAGAATTATTGTGGTGCATCCAGGAGGAGGTTTTGGACAAGGAATCTGAGAGGGCCAAAATCAGAGCCTCTATTGTAAAAGTAGATGCTTGGACTTGTGGCTGCCATTGTGGCAACAAAACCTGTTGGTGGACATCAGCAGTGTAGGAAGTGTTTAGCTTGAAGAAGTTGGCCTTCAGGACTTGGTTAGCCCAAGGGTCTCCTCGGGGTGGATCGGTACTGGGTGGCTAGCATGGTTATGACTTCTTTGATTGTGGAAAAGGAACCTGGTGTGGAAGAGATTCTGGAAGGCTATGGATAAGACATTCGGTTGGCCCGTGGAGGTTCAGGCAACTTTTAGATATCTCTGGAGTGGGTAAGAGGGCTTGGCTGTCTTTAGGAGGCGAGGCAAATACAGTACACCTTCAGGAACTCCTCAACTAAACCAATACATCCAAGATCACAGGTTTTGTCCAAAGCTACAGAGGAAACCTCTGTATTTCTGAAAAGGAGGACAAGAGAGTGTGCTCCAACATTTGGGCTATCACGCAACTTAGCCTTGCAGGCAAAGATTATTCCAGGGTAATTGGAATGAGGCCAGTTTAACAGGAGGAATAATGCAGATCAAGACCACCTCTTAAGTCTTGCAAGGTTTACGGAATGGTCATAGGAGCTGAGATCAGCCATTCAACATGGTTGACCCCATTTATGGGTTCTGAGAGTAGTTTTTATGGACAGGATTTTAGGGTGCAACCAGGGGCAGAACAGTATCCGTTTTGGGGAGCCCAGAACTGTATCTCGGTCTTTAACAGATGGAGTTATGTTGTCTTCATCAAACTGTGACATCCAGCAGGCACTGGGGCCATTTGTAGCCAAGTATGAAGCATTCGAGATGTCAGTATTTCTAAGTCTGAAGCCTTAATGCTTCACAGGAAAATGGTTGACTGCTCCCTCTGGTTGGGAAATGTTTGCCTAAAGCAAAGGTGTTAAAGCATCTCATGGTATTGTCTCATGAGTTAGGGTCAAATGGATTATGTCTTGGACGGATGAATGTGTGCAGCGTTAGCATTGAACAATCATCGATCCAAATGCCATTCCTCTTAGAATTGGAACTAGGCTTTCACACACCATGGCTTCAACTGCCATGTCAAATAATTTGATTCATATCTGTTGTAAAAATTCCAATTAAGCTAAGACCCATATTCCAGTAGCCCAGCTGTCTTTTGCACTTAAATTGACACACTGTTGCTAATGAATTCTTTATTCTTAACAATCTCATTACAACCCAAAACCTTGATTTCCTCTTCCTCACCAACACTTGACTTGACTTAAACCAGGGATGTGCTGTCCTCTAGTGGAGCACTGCTCAATCGGCCATACTTACCTAAATGAGTCATGGTTAAATGGCCATGTTGGGGTGCAGCTGTTTTAAAGGATAACTTCACTTGTGTTCCACTCAGTTTCAGTTCCATTAACAGTTTTAAATCACTTATTTTAAAATTGTGTGTGATTACCCTCATTTGCTGTGGAATTATTTATAAAGCTTATAATTAAAATTTTAGTTTTCTCATAAATTCTCAAACTAATGTGCTTCAATTTGATAAAGCTATTTCTTGAGATTTTAACATTCATATCGAAAATCCCTCAAACTCATTTCCCTCTGATTTCTTAAATATTCAATATATTTTAATCTTGTACAGTATGTCTCTGGCCAACACACAATGATGGGAACACTCTTGACCTTGTTTTTACTCCGGTTATGACCCTCAACTCTTTGAACGAGTTGGATTTTGTATCCAACGATAAATGTATTACTTTGTGTGCTTCTTCATTCATTACTAAGATAACCCAAAAACTTACATTTCACTTCCGCATTTTTTCTGAGCAGTCTTTATCCATTTTCTCTACCTACTTTTCTAGTATGGCCAATAGCACTCCTCTCTAACTCAATATTAATGACTAAATTAAATGGTTCAATAATGTGTGCAACCCAGAAGGGAATTTAGAAAGGCTAAACATACCTGGAAAAAGTCATAAAGTTCACCACCTCCGCATGAAGGAGTTATTGTTAAATTTGACCAAAAAATTTAAAAGATACCAGAGCTGCCTACTTCTCCGGGTTGATCAGTGGTAATAAGCAAAACCAGAGGTTCCTTTTTTAAATACTAATAACCAGCTGATACACCCTCCTTTTATTACTCTTGCTGTATCATCTCCTGAGGATCCTGAAACATTTCTTTAATTTTTCTTTAATCAAGATCAAAATTCAAAATTCCCCCCGACTGTCATTCTCCCCACCCCATTAAGCTGCCTTGCTCAACTGTCTGGATTTGATCTGATCTCTCAGACCCTATCCAGCTCAATAGTGCATATGGCAGAATCAGAATCTTTTTTTATTGCCAAGTATTGTGTCCCTCCTCCAGGTCCTGTGACGCAATCCCTTCAAAATGTATAAAATCGGTCCTTCCTGTGGTAGACCCCAACATGCTATCTATCATCAACTGCTCACTTACTGTATATCTAGCTCTTTACTTGATTATTTTAAAATTGCTTGTATTCACCCACTTCTAAAGAAACCTATCTACATCCAGCACATTTAGATAAGTACAGACAAATATCAAAGCTTCCATTTCTGCCTAAACAAACTTGTTTCTGAACAACTACTAACATTTTTTGAAGGCCATGACATCTTTGACAATTCCAACTCTGAGACAGCATTGTAAAGGGTCACTAATGATATTCCTCATGCAAGCATACGAGGGTGAACACTTGTCTTCTTCATGTAACTCCCAAATCCTCTCGTGTGTTTTAAGTATCTTTTTTTTGACTGATCTTTTTTCCCTGTTTGACATTGTGTTTTATTAATGTACATTTTCTATCCTTATGATTAGTTTGATCGCTTTTATTTGTGAAGCACTTTGTAACTGACTGTATTAAAAGTCCTTTAGAAATAAAGTTTTACTTACTATGGTCGTGACCTTTTAGTAGTAACTACTAGAGGGAGCCTAGAGCAAAGCATATGATAAGGATGTCTCCTCTTCACCTCCCTTTGGAGGATTTATGGGCAAGTCCGACAGCCATGAGACCCAAGGGAAGAGCCAAGCTCACTGGAGAAAATATTATATATTCAACCTTGCCCGGGAAAACACCTCAGGATCCCCAAGGAAATGTTGGAAAATATTACTGTACGAAGGGATGTCAGCGCATAATTGCTTCTCCCAGGTTAAGTGGAAGAAAATGGATGAACGGATGGATAGATGGATGGATGGATGGATGAATGGATGAATGGATGGTTTTATTATAACAATGACATATTTTGTGAAAGAGGCATATTTGAACGTATAACGATTCGCTTTACAACTCATTTTTTGGACAAGCTCCATAGCATATGTACACATATATTCAAGTTAAAATGATGACATGGTCTAATACTGAATATCGGATATTTTTCTTACTCTGTCTTTCTTTACAAGTACTGCTTGAAAGAACAGTTGCTCATGGCTATTGTCACATGAATAGGTAGGTATACTCTCTTAAACAGCGATCACCAGTGGCAGTGATAATAGATATATGGAAATATCTGGTGGCAGAACAGTGCAACCTGTTATCTGCCACCAGATATTTCCAATATTCCAATTATTTTTTCAAAGCTAACACATAATTGTATAGTGCAAGTACCGGCTCACTTGCAGATACAGATCCCTTATTTCAGTGAGATCAGAGGCATTTCAGCTACTGGAAATGGTATAAGTAAACGTTTCCTTAAAATATATTTTCATAGACATTATTTCAGAAGTTAATAAGACCTGAACTTTGAATAAGATTGGTTGTGGCGATATATGGAATTAAATGAAGTCACCAAACTTGATGAACCAATAAGATAACAGAAGTGTCTCTGCCTTCCAAGGTGAAGCAAAACTAATAAAAAGGTCAATAATATGTTGACATTATAGCTTAAAATATTTGAGCATGTCTTGAAAAATGTAAGGATTTAAAAGGGTTTATATTTAATAGATGTTGTTGGGCTAGATAAAAACATTCCACGATTTTGGTTTTTGAGAAGTGCTGGTCTGGACCACATAAAAACTTAAACATTATTTGGTACCATATCATTGTCAACAGCATCCAGAAGGAGCTAAGATCTCGAAAAAAGTAAACTTATCACTTTCGACTTTTCCGATCATCAGTGGTTGATAGGCAATTATCTTTTTCAATGACGCACTAAAGATACACAAAGACACATTTGGACAAATGAGTTGCTCTTCACTCCATACTGTACTATGGACATAGAATACCAATCATGTAACTCATGAAGTACAGAGGGAATCTATTGTACGAGGTCATGAACAAATACCACACGCAGGCACATTTACAATATGACACTCGTGCTACGTACATGTAGCATGCAGTAATGTCTAAGGTCGTTAAGCTGTATCGAATGTGTATAAAAATGGCAGCGGTTAGCCTCTGCTCCACAAGCTTTCAGCTCTCGGTGTACAGTCTTCAAACCTTGTACTTTTGTAACAAAAAATTAGTTCAGCAAACAATATGAGTCTTTTGGGTTTTTTTTGGCCAAGAAATAAACTACCTTTGTTTGAAACTGAATACAGTGAGAATTGAAAGATGGAGGAGCAGAAGCTGACTTTGGCTCACCATAATCTATTCCTATTCCTCCCGCTGTGGTGACCATGACACCAAGGACAGAGACAAGGGTGACACGTCTGGAGTTTTTTCCTTCCTACTGTAAACAGCCTGTCATCAAAAAAATGTGGCCCATCTTACCTCCTCTACCACCTCCATTGTAGAATTGTTGCAGATTGCTGTTTGTCATCAACACTTTTGGGGGTGTAAGGGGGAAAAAATAAGGTAAGTAAATGTGAAGTCAAAAACACCCTCTGTCTTGTTACTATACACAAAACCTATCCCTGTTTTAGCTGATGAATGGCCTGTTATTTTTTTAAAATGCTGGTTAAAATATTTGTGGTTTGACTCATCTGAAGGAAAACCATATGACAGAACTGCCAAGTGTCAAGGAAAAACAATTCTGGTCATGGGAAGACTCTAATACCAGAAGTGGCTAAAAATAGCACTTTGTTCTTGTCACTGCTGTCTGTTTCTTCCCTTAGCGCCATGCATGATGGTATGTAATGCTTAGTTTGGATACTTTGTGAATAATTTGAAAACACTATAAATCTCACTATACATCCAGACAGCACCACAAAATGGCAAACTCACTATATAGTTGACTATATAGTGTGAAGTGAGTGATTTCAGACACAGCAATATCTACCATTAACAAAAAAAAAAAAAAACGACACTGCTTGCTACGAAAGTTAAGCTAATTAAGTTATTTTCAAAGCAAGCAAGCTAACCAAATTACCAGGCCAGACCAGAACTAAGAGTCTTGATTCAATAGCTAAGGTTATCCAATTAAGACCGTTTTGCTACATTAGCCTGCATGCACAGGCACGCTAATGCTAGCTTAAAAAGAACAAAAAAGGAAAGCCCTGTCAATGTTGACCCCAGTTTTCCCCTCATATTGGTCACAATGCCATTTTGCCACAACACTAAATAAACTAAGTAAACTTAAATAAAGATGTATGTTCTTTGTGTTGGACTCTGTGCTCATGTGGGAGGCCATTGTTATTGACATTAGCTTGTATACTGCTGGTGTTGAGTTCAGAAAAATGTCAAGCTTCTTTGAAGCACACATCAAAGTCAAATCCTAAGATTGTCTCGGCTAAACAATGCTTTGTTGTGCTCAGTAATGTTAAAATCCTTTCACATATTGGCAACATAAAGTGATTCATTTCTTCTCATAGTCCTTTTGATAGGTGGCTCTAGATGAAAAGAATCATGCATAAGGTCTTTTACTTTCAATGGTTAACTTCATTGGTAACCCGAAGGAAAGAAAACTGCTTATCCTTGGTCTCTTGTCAAGGCAGAATTTTTTGTGCAGAAAGGCAATCTTATCTCTCAGACTGTCTTATGAATAATGTAGAGCAGACAGATGTATCAGACCACAGTCTGGTGGCACCAGACGTGGGAGGCTGGGACAGGCATCATACCTGAAAACAGCAGCAGGACTCCAGACTTTGAGATTTGTTTTCTGTCTGACCTTTTTAAGAAGCTCCTTATTTTTCGGTGTGCTAATGCAAAGTTAGCTCTAATGAGATGGATCTGGGCTGTTCTGTCTTCAAGCCCCTTCTGCTGAAATTCTAACGATGCAGATTAAGAGGGAGGCAAGTAAAGGAGCATCAGACAATCTTACTGTTGCAAAACTCAAAGTACATCGCTATGAATGTTTCAAAAGTGTTTATTCAAACTGTCCTTATGTCATATTGATTGATATGACAACTGTTTAATACGATAAAGGAAGGCCAGGTCTGCTTCAGTTTTATGCACCTGACCACATTCTTCAGATCTTGGACTGAGAGAAGCTCCCTGCTCAAATCAAGTCGAATTGTTAATCACATAATCTTACAGTTAGTATAAAATATACTGTTTACCTGCAGAAGCTTTTGTTAATAATCATGTAATCATGCAGAGAATGAAAATGTAAGAATACTTGAGGCCCCTTCAGGTTGAACTTTTACTATTTGAATTGACCGCTGATTAATGTTAATAACTAGGTTTCTCTACCACATTGCAGAGTTTTGTTTTAAAATGTCTTTAATTCTTAATTCTAAGGTTTCCCCACTGACTTGACATCACAGAGCTGAGATGCATTTACAGCCAAATCCTAGTTTTCCAGGAGCCCACGTCAGATTAAAACTAATTTATTCCTGCCTATTGAACTCTGCAAAGTGGTAAAAGAATGCATGCACAAATGGGAAAATACTCCCAGAAACCAATAAACTTATGGTAATAAACTCAAACAGTGCTTTTCTAAAGACTGAGGGAGAATGAAATTGACAGGCAGACAATTTTACGCTTCAACAAGAATCCCTTCTGAATAGTTCCAGTTTGATGAGCCACCATTTCAATAAAGCACTATTAAAAG
This sequence comes from Labrus bergylta, assembly GCF_963930695.1. Taxonomy (NCBI): domain Eukaryota; kingdom Metazoa; phylum Chordata; class Actinopteri; order Labriformes; family Labridae; genus Labrus; species Labrus bergylta. Next base: position 12,426,487 of record NC_089209.1, on the reverse strand, counting down.
AAGAGGCTGTTTTGAAACATGAATCTGGTCCGCTTAACAAAGCTCCTCCTGCATTTAAAAGCACGGTATAAGAGACGTATATTTGACTGGTTCACTGTTTGTGTTTTTCATCTAAATGACACAAAGCCTCAAGCTGCTATATAACTCTGAGATTTCCTGTCTTAAGACGCTGAAGGACATGTTACCTGAAGTAGGGGATTTGCAGCGGTCCTCTGACGTCGCTGAGCCCTCGTTGATGTCACACAAACCTGCAGGAGAGATCACACAATTCAAAACATGGAATAAAAAATAAAGCAAGTCCATGATTATTAAATACATGTGAGCCCATTACTCTATTTACTTTATCTACAGTGATATCAACTGGAATTAAAGGATGTTTATCTGAGATAGGACTAGACCATACCGGTTCATTAGGGGGCTTGAATCTGGGCTGTTAGTGATCCTAAACTGGCTCTAATCTTAATACATAAATACTGCTTTTTTTATTCCTTAGCTTAACATACTGTTTAAACAGAGACAAGTAAGGGAAATAATTATTTAAAGTAGGTCATTTAGCCCATTTGTAAACTATGTTGATTATTTAGGAGAGGAGTTTCGGAAAGCCATTGTAAATTAAAAAAAAATTATGTTAAATGCAACATTGTGTTTATTAAAATAACAACTCACTTCTCACTTAAGATTAATTATTTTTCAATTAACCAGGAAAGAAAGTTGTTGAGATGTAAAAAAAATGTCCTGGCCAAGACAGGCGGACAGCGCAGTTAACAGAGTTTCACACAAACAAACAGAAAAAAAATACATTAGACATTAAAAGACACAAATAACACATGTCAACTGCAAATTGTTTGTCAAGATCATTCACAAACGCATCAGGGAGAACATCTTCAGCCGGATGAGTCCGACTCCTTCATTTAACATCCTCTTTAAAGCCTACAACGAGAGCAGCTTGTTCAATTTCAGCTCTTATTGTAATATGTACACCACATTTAAATCCCTAGTTCTTTGGGTCAGACTTAAAAAAATACTAATTCCAGGCCCTTGGCACTTCCATTTGTTACAATAAGTCCATTTAAAAAAGGCCTGGACTGTACAATATGTACAAATGGATGACGCATAAACTGACAAACACAATAGACACTCTAAAAAAGAAGATTTAACTCATTTGAAATGTTTCTTCACCCTATTTAAACTAATTCCTATGTTTGTGAATAAATGCGTGTGTGTGTGACAATGTCCTGTGAGGCAGAAAGCCAGGCAGAAAGCCAGGCAGACAACATCCCCCTGTTCGCACGGAAACACAGCTGGACGCCTGATTACTGCTCACGCTCGCGAAGCTGTGACAGGTGCCAGCCCACTGCTCACCAGTCAGTGACACCAGATGCTCTGCGCGTATTTTCATGCCTGCATGCTTGCGTATTGGTCGGCATTTACGTGTGTGCAAACATGAGTTGGTGTGTACCTGTGGCATCTATGTGATCCCTCAGCTTCCACATGTACACAGTTTATCAGTTCATCCGTCAGACTCCTGCATAAGTATGGGCAGTACATCATGATGACACTGCGGCACCCTTTTTTGTAGCTGTGCTGCTGTTTTCTAACACAAGGTGGCAGTGTGTCCATACTGAAAGCATCTCGTAATCTATCAATGGTACTTCGAGGCTGCAGTGGCAATGTTTGTTAAAGGGATGGGCTCAAAGAGTGTGCGTGCGTGTGTGCGCGCGCGTGTGTGTGAATGAGAAGGAAGAAGTACATGGACACAGACAAAGTTAATGTGTTATGCAGCATTCTTTAAAAAGCAACGTGTGTCTTTCTGTGACTTCTTTCACTCTCATACTTGGATCAGTTTACGGATGAGTTCAGGGACGCTGAACCTGGAGTCTAAGTAATCATCATTAGAAGGCTTCACTGGCACAAACCCATCATAACATTCACTCAGAGAGACTGATTCAAATTCCTATCCAGACCTTTGCTGAAAATTAAGCTTGAATATAAAATCTGATTTCGCTCCCAAGTGCATCCCAGGAGTTGTTCTGCAATAAACTGCTGCAATTTTACCCTCTATTCCCAGAATCCCTAAACCTGCCGTGTGTTTGTCTAACTATATTAGGCTCCATTCACACTGGAACCTAAGCGTCGTTTTTTTTTTTTTTTTACAGCTATCTCTAGGATAGAAGCATGGATTTACAGATCATGGTCCGACTTGGTTAGATGCTGAGACAACATTTTAGCTTAGTGATAGAGATTCAGACAAAGACAAAAGAGAAGTGAATAAAAAAAATGATGTGCAGTATTCTTGTTTCAAACACAAGTAATCTGGGCTGCTGGGGCCCGAAAGAACAGATAAGCAGTGCCACAAAATTAATTACTTTTCTAGCTGAACATTTGCAAGCAATAGGCAATAATAAGAGCAAAGAATATGATACCAAAAGGCCACCGATGTTCAATGAAAATTAATTTGTGACTAACACATGCACACTCCCTGATATATAATGTCCAACTGACCTACAAGGCAGATTCTTCTCAAGGAGTTTTAAATATGCTTGCACCAATTGCATCAAATAAAAGTGGTACTTGCTCCTTAGATACTGCATCTTAGTGTGTATGGACTTGAGTTGATGTCTTTGGTTTAAAAGTGTAAAACAATCTCTCTTTTTCTGTTGCTTTGTCCTTCTTATCCTTTTATCCTCATTACCTCCAGAAGGCTGCCGTGTCTTTCTTGGCGAGCGCGGCTGTCTCTGGTAGGGGTCGTTGGAGCCGTAAAGTTCCACCGTCGATAAGTTGAGTACTACCGTCTTCTGGATGTAGTCCACCACCGCCAGGCCGTTACTGTTGCCAAACACCACACTGGGGGATGGGCGGCGGAGTCGGGGAGTACAGGGGGCAGATCAAGGATGGGGCGGGGTCAGAGGGAAGAAGACAAACGGGAAGAGAGAAAACAAGAGATTTGTTAGAGAAACACAATACAGTATAGCTGCAAACAAAACCAAAAAAAAACAACAGAATTTAAGAGTTTATTACTCTTTACTGTGAATTCATATTTAAAGGCATGGTTGTCATTAGAGCTTGGACCTATTGCAAAGGTCCACTGCCTGTTAAATATGGTTCTAACAATATTCTCAATGAATAAAAACAGTGAGAACTTTTCAGACAAGTCTTGCTTCTGTTCTTAATAAAGATTTCTCTGTCTGCACACTCACAGGCCGTAGGAGGAATTGAGAGCCAGACTTGTGATCGGCTGAGGGGGCTCTCCGCTCACCCACACTAACTGGACCACCAGATCTACCTGGTACCCTGGAGACTGCTTCAGAGGAGTACTGCGCACTCTGAAAGAGAAGAAGAAAAGTCCCAAAAAAAAAAAAGGAAAAAATTAAACGGAGAGAAGCATACACATAACACAAATGGTTTCATTTTCCAAGGGGGTGACAAGTGGCGCAGCTGCATTTGTGAGACGGTTGTGTTCGGAGGATCTGGCATGATTTGCTGCGAGGGGATGATGTGATGGGAGAGAGGCTGTGGCTGAGAATGCTTCACACACTGACTGAGTCTGGGCAAGGGTGCTTGAGGCGATATTCAAGACTCTTGAATATCGCGTGTGTGTGTGTGTGTGTGTGTGTGTGTGTGTGTGAGTATGAGAATGTGTGCTTCTGGTTCTTAAGAGAGTTTATCGAAGTGCTTCTGTTTGCATGTGTGTATGTGTGTGTGTGTGTGTGTGTGTGTGTGTGTGTGTGTGTGTGTGTGTGTGTGTGTGTGTGTTTCATACTTGAGGCAGGGGATGTTGCCTCCGTCAGAGTTGTTGCTGCTGGTGGAGGGGTGTGAAGGCGGGCCACTCGTCTGAGGGGAGGCGCCAGGCGTGGGAAGCGCCGATGTCTGTTCGCCCCCTCCTACCCCGCCGTCTGGAGACTCTATGTCATTCAGCTCATACTGCATTCGCACCTCTAGTAACTGTGAAAACACACACACACACACACACACACACACACACATTCACAGCAAAGGAGATATCAGCAGTGAAAAATTAGGAGGAGTTCATTAAATTCACATTAAATGCACAAAACTTATGTAAACCACAATTCTGCATTAATTCCTCTGAGGATGGGAAAAAGGCGTGTGACCGTGAATGACTTCCACACACACTCACAGAATCACTTAAATATTAGAGATTTGTTTTGTTTGTGTGTGTGTGTGTGTGTGTGTGTGTGTGTGTGTGTGTGTGTGTGTGTGTAGGCAGACTGAGAGTCAGAGGTCCTTCAATACTGGAATATTGCATTCCTTCTAAGTCCTCCTTCAGGCTACTTTCTCTGCAACCTCCGCCTCTGCACACACACACACACACACACACACACACACACACACACACACACACACACACACACACACACACACACACACACACACACACACACACACACACACACACACACACACACACACACACACACACACACACACACACACACACACACACACACACACACACACACACACACACACCACCTTAACTCACACACACAATGCTCATAATCACCGCTCTTTTGCATTCTGTCAGTCTCATTAGCCCCACTGACATGTGGGAGTGAAGAGTGATCAGTGCCCTTCTACACATTTTCACTCCAGCCTGTCTCTGCCCTCCTCTACCTTCACTTCTGCAAGGTTACAGTGAGGGCGCACTCCTAATTACAGTTTGCTACAACTGAAAATCTGCTCCTGATCCACATCCAAATCTCCTCCTCTAAGCCTGAGCAAAAAAAAAGTGCCTGAAACCCATCCTGATTTGAACCACATAGTCCTGCAGCAAGGTGCTTTAAAGCAGGGTGTTCAAACCCCACCGCTACATTCAAAGCATTCACTGTAAGCCAAGTTTACGTGGATGAAGAAAAGAATTGGATAGTTGGGACAAATGGTGACGAACACAAAGGGCACAAGCTGAAAAATTAAAATTCACAGACGCATCACACTCCATCCCACATACTTTGATTGACAAGTGATCTCTATCCAGGGAAAGTCTGAAACAACAACACCACAGCGATGCTTGCTTAGCAAGACAAATTGTGGCCAAAATGATACAAAAATAATTAAAGTATCTTACTGGTTCGCAATTTAACACACCGCCGCTTCAGCGACCAAAAAGCAGAAACTAAGCATGTAGGCAAGCACTCTCTCTCTCTTGCAGTATAGCAGCTTTGAGCATGCATACACAGATTAAACAGCATTTCTCTTTATGTCATTAAACACCAACTCCCATCACACCCCCATTAACACTTACGTCGCTATCAAGGCAGATTATAATGACATTCTAGCTTTGCATGTTCACTGCTTTGTCGGTTGGCATGGCAACCATACTGCCTTTGACTAGGCAGATCTCTGAGAGTATTTGTGTGTATTTATGTATTCATACAAACATCTTAAAATGTAAAGACAGAGAAAAAAAAACATTATTTTACAATTTCAAAAGTCATTAATTTTTTTCTCTTCTCTTTAACATTCAACCCAGATTTTTTAAACTTGTACCCACCTGCACCACCTCAGTAGTTACTTCCAGCTTGCTGAAGCGGTATATGATAACATTTGCTGACACTCCAGCCACACAAAGCATCCGGCTCTCAGGGCACCAGGCCATGATCTGAATAGCAAAGGGGTCTTCGTCTGACACCTCAGTGCTGCCTTTCTCTTCCTTGGAGCGATTTCTGTCAAACACCTTGGCTGTTTTCAGCTTATAGAGCACCTGAAGCATTACTAGGAAAATAAGGAAGAGAAGAGAACCATCAGTCGCAATCCAGGCCCGTACGATTCGATTTGAATCACGACGTGTAGTGCTGTGAACTTGGAAAAAAGTTTGTTTGTGTGTAAAGGCTTGTGCTCAGAATTGAACGTTCTGTTTTTCAATTTGTGATGTTCAAACAAAGCTAAGCCACAGAGAAACTCACTTGCAGAGGCATCCCAGAACTTCACAGTTCCATCAGCATGCCTGGGGATTCAAGAGAAACAGAGAGGGGAAACAAAGAAAAAAAGAGAAATTAATTTGAAGTTGTTTTCTTTCCAATTTCTGAGATTGAACTTTGACTTCTTGTCAGATCAACCAGAAACAGTGTTTTAAAATGTGCAGCATAAAAATCATCTCTAGAATCTTCCTGACAGACAATATGATAATACACATTTTTTTAACCTTATATCATGTGTGTGAATCATAATGAAACAAATATAAACAGAACCACTAAAAAAATACATTTAATTTATTCCCCAATTAACTACTACAGACCCCTCCTTCAGATAAATGTCACTCTTGGTTTTATATACTGATGTACTTGGGTATACTTTAGTCTAAAGTTTTCTCTCAATTGAGGTATTGGCTGGCAGATCCCCAGCTCCTGCAGTCTACAAGGCGAAGTGTTCTTGGGCAAGACTCTGCAGCCCAATTTTCTGCCAAAGACAGAGCCATCGATGTGTGAAGTGATTAGTGCTGATGGGCATTTTGGCATTTTAAGAAGCAGCCTATCCATGGACTGCATAAAAAGATGGACGGCCTGACCCCCCATACCCTAAAACTCCACTAAAGTGTAGCCAAAATATTTGAAGCTCCTCCTACTGACTGGATCCAAGTCGCAAGGTCACAAACTATGCCTCATCCATGTTAACAAAGCGGACATGGGTGAAACTATAACATTTAAATACATGTCAAATAATGTTTTCTCAAACGTGTTTTTTAAGTATTTGTTTAATTTAGTTATTTGATGCTAAAAAAGATTGTCTGTAAAGCCTTGATATCTGTGTTGGTAAATGCAGCTCCTACAGATCTGTGTTCTCAGGATTAGCAGATTAGAGAAACTACAATGGGAAACATAACAAGCACTCATGAGAACTATTACACTTTCCCTTACCCTTACCGCGAGCATTTGCCCAAAACCAACACAAAAATCAGTTCTGCTGCTTACTGAACCTGCTTGAGGGATCTTGAGGGATCTTGAGGGACCGTTTTAACCAGGACGTTGAATGTGTGCTTTGGTTAGTGGAAGGGGCATGATGTGAATTCCACATGTCCACCAGCTAGATCCCTTGTGCGCATGTCCTGGCTTCAAATCACGTCACCAGTGTAATATGTCAGCGCGTTTCTCAGGGGTACTTTGGCTTTATTTTGTAAAATGGGAAGAGTTTGGGACTCGTCATCCATATTTATATAGTGTCAATGCTCTATATCAGTGTGTGAAAGGGTGAATTGTACATGTAGTGTAAATACAGAGCAGAAAAGCGCCTTATGATGTAGTTGCAGTCCATTCAGTATTTGTAAAGCAATAGGTATATGGACACAATATCCACATTTTGTATGGCAAGGCCTCTTTGTTTAAATGACTGATAATCTTGGTGTGAGAGCGTCATAATAAGCCAACAATCCTAAATGGACATGTTCTACATTAACATACTCAATGTAATGTTATGCAACTGTCCTAATAATGTAAATTGTGTTAGCAGCACGATGTCCAGCCAGCGTCTTTCACAAGTTGATCATATCGTAAAAACTAATTGCGCTTGTGTAATGACTGTAAACGCTTACGTCATTAGCAGGTGATAAGCAGGACAGCTTCAAATTAAGTGTCAAAGGCAAGGTCGTTGTCATAAAAAACTTGTTTTTTGGTTGCCATTTTTTCCTCAATCCTCATTGTGTTGTTGCCAATTCCTCTGAGTGGATTGGAAGAGAAATATTTTGCAGGCTGTGGCACTCTTAGAAAGAGAGCGAAACCTGGACAGAATAGTAATACCGCACAGTCGGGGTGAGGAGAGAGGAAGAAAGGAGAGAAGAGGAGCGAGAGCCTCCTGCTGCCAAGCCCATACCTCAATGTCACATTGTTCAGAGTGTGTGTTCTGTTTAAAACGCCCCTTCTACCCTTGTTGGCAGCTTAGCACGGGATAATAAACATCAAAATGTAGCAAAGTGCACACTATCGGAATACTTAAGGAGATACAGTAAATGTGTAGAGACGAGCTCCTCTGCTGTTGTGACCTGAACGAGCGGGAAAGGTGAAAGTAATTGAGTCGCAGGGAGAGGATAATGCTAATGCTAACAAAATCAGCATTGTCTTACCCAGTGATGATGATCTCTGGGTAGCTTTGTGTGCCTTGACCCCAGTTTCCACCACTAATAGGCCATTCCTAGAGAGACAGCAGAAACACAAGGCACATTAGAGCCATGAGAGAGAGCAAGTAGAAGTAGAGCATGTCAATAGCAACATTGATTTTAGGAATAGACGGCATGATTAAAGTATACATGTGTCAGTGTACATGAGGAAACAGTAAGGATCCTTTGTGTGAGTCTCTCTGTGGTTCTTGCAATTACACATTATGCACCTCTGAGAGAGAGAGAGAGAGAGAGAGAAAGAGGGTGTGTGTGTGTGTGTGTTAGTGGGGGGATTTGCTTTGAACACGCTGACACATACAAAGGTCACCTGGATGACTCATGGTGATCTTTATGTGAGAATGCCCTCCTGCAGCTCAGCCAGGCCTTTACTTGACAAAAAAAAAAAAGAGTAGCAGCTAGGCAGCCAGTTTGGGTCAGTACATGCTGACATTTCCGACAGAAAGCTAGAACAAGGCGACAGGGAGAAGAACACGGGCATACATAATGGTCTTAAGAGCAGGGGGTCTGTCTTAGATGATACAGGGAAAAGAGACGATAATGAGAGGAGAAAGAGAGAAGGTGAGCAGAGAGATTTGAGGACCGTACAGTCCATTTCGCTTAAAGGAAGCTTTCAAAAATCCATAGCCTTCATTTCTCTATAAATTCAGGAGGACTGCCCCTGAAATCCTCCTGTTCTGGTTGTTCACACATGCACCTTACAGCGGGGACTATCCCCGTCGGGCGGATGGGAGGGGGGTGTCCAGAACACAACAAGGTCCAACAAAAATAATTGCCTTTATTTAAACGCTACATGTAGTTAGACATAATCACAACATCAACAAAAGGGCTGAGGAGCACATACTGACGAACAGAAAACGTAATGCAGCAATTTCATTACGTGCATACCATCTATGGTCGTGAACTGATGTCAGGGAATAAACGTCTCCAACCCCTCTCACTCGCTCGAGTTGAATTCTCCTGATTTTATCCTGCTGAGTTCTCACATCAGCTCACTTGGAATAGCTGCAGAAAAATACTAGGGGGCTGGCAGGAGAAACCCCGGATAAATTCAGAGTATAAAAAACAACTTAGCACTATATGTGATATTCTGTCCTTTTCCTACTTGATGTTTTTTAAGACAAGTGGCGGAGAGAATGTAAAATGTGATACTATTCCGTTTCTAATTAAGGCATTTTGCTCTTCTTTGGCGCTACTATCCAGAAGGACATGAAGCTAACTTCTACACTCAGGACACTATTACACTTTTATACATCATTACTCTGTGCTCAGATGTGTGTTCAAAAAATGATTCTGTGATGGAGAAATGTGGGAGATTTATGTCTATATTGAAAGAAAAACCACTATCATGCAACATCTAGTGGCTCTGCAAAGCTTTGCTGTACATACACGCAACAAAACTTTAAGCTAGGTGCCAACATTAGCACATTCACAATGCTAACATGCTAATATAAAGAAGGTAAGTACCAATTTCGCAATCTAAGTCTGGCCAAATATAATGCTAACTAATGCTTGCTAACAAGAACTAAAAACAGTTTTAACTGTATTGATATTGACAAGTCCTTAATGTGTATTAAGTAGTACTAGCTAAAACTAGCAATGTTGTTCAAGTGGTACAACCTTTGAGTACCTTCTATTAAATTGCCATTGTGTCTTTTACATGAAATAATAATTAGACCTAACTATAGTAAAGTGAGCCAAAGTCTTTTGCCATGTTAGTTTTTCTGCAAACCTGTACCTCTACACAACAAAACTATCAACTCGGTACTAACATTAGTAAGCTAACACACTCACAATGCTAATATTCCATTGTTTCGAAAATACCAACCAGTGTCAGCGTTTAAGTTTAGCCCAACAGAATGCTAACTTCTGCTTATTTACACAAGAAACAGCCAAGACTGATTTGATTTGGAGTTGATTTGGATGTTGATAAGTTGATTTTATGTCTCTTCAGTATTTTTGAAAACTAAAAATATTGCTGAAGTGGCTTATTTTCACTGAATAGACTTCCATGTACTCTAATTGCCCGTGTAGCATAGAGTCAGGACAGTTGAGCGTAAGAATTGTACGATTTGTCTACAGATAACAATCTATATAAATCATCCAACAACAAATGTGTATTAAACTGCATTTAAAAAGTGGTTTCCTTTCTATGACATCCCTATCTTTACGATGATTGCAAATAAACAACTCATTGACAGGATATGTTCTGGGATCCCAAAACTTTTGAGCATCTAGAAAAGAGGAGAAACTCTCCCAATCAAGAATGGTCTCCTATTTTTCTGAGAAGATAGAAATATCTTTTATCCTTCACAAATTATTTCTACCCTCCTCGTTTGTCACTACCATGCAAACTTGCAGTCCCTAAAAGATGCTGTTATTCTTTAATGCCAAGGGTTCAATCCAAGGTCTAATATTTACCACTAACATCTAAGGTGGTTCAAAGTTTCCCTTAACAGTAAAGAAAACACACCACCAACAATTTTTGAAGCAACATGCTTTCCACAGTATTTAGTACCTTTTTGCTGTATCCCTGTCGTTTCTGCCGTGAGCCGACAGAGTAAAGTGCAGGTATGAGGTCCACAGGGCAGTCGGCAAAGTACTCGCAGCAGGTTACAGGAGACTCGTGGATCGTCAGAGGATAGGGGTTCTCGAATATGGGGTAACTGTTCACATGGAAGCACAGACAAAGGCACTCTTAATAGAATTACTCCGTCTGTCCAGTGTGAGTGCACTATTCAAATTCACTGCACACACACAAAAGAATATGATTCACTGAAGGAGGTTATATCATGATTAGAAGTAGAGGCCATGAATAATACAGATAACGAACTCTAATAGATGAACTGGGACATTCTAGCCCCGCATTTCAGAAACAAAAGAAGCCAAGATAATAAAGAGTAATTTAATAAAGTCATACGCACCCATTTTGTGCAAGGTCGATCACCACTAAATCCTTTTCTAGAAGGACCACCACAGCGTACGGTTCCTGAAAATCTGCACAGTGAAACAACGAGACAAGCCATTCATCATACAGCTTCTTTTTTTTTTTTTTTCATTTACTCGTGTAATTCCTAGAGCTCCCCTGAAATCTGCAAACCACAGGGGAGAAATTCCTCAGATTTTTCTATGGCAAATGTTATTAACATATCTGTGCCCTGAAGATGTGAGGGCAGCAACACTTAACGCTTCAGATGTATTAATCTATGTGATTTATAACTGTGGGGAATATTGCTTTGGTTAAATATTTGTACCAGTCTGATTACGGAGTTCAATCTCATAATCATTTTTAGGATGTTTCTACTTTATGCCAGCCTTCGAACCTTTTGCACAGTAACCAGGACATACAGTATCACCCTCATGCTTAAAAAGCTACCTGCATAATATTTCTAATCCTAGCATGCACTTCCATCACAAATGCAATCTGTGCAGAGATTCTACTTTCTGCGCAGGCTGAATACGTTTAACACATTCGCTAACATGCTAACATGCTAATATAAAGAAGGTAAGTACCAATTTCACAATCTAAGTCTGGCCAAATATAATGCTAACATTTGCTAACAAGAACTAAACACAGTTTTAATTATGGGGTATTGATATTGACAAGTCCCTAATGTGTATGAAGTAGTGCTAGCTAAAATTAGCAATGTTGTTCAAGTGAAAAAAACATCTCAATACCTTCTATTTAATTGCCATTGTGTCTTAATGTCTTTAGTGATTTGCAAACAAAGACAGTTTAACAAGTAAAGGTGTAAGATTTGTCCAATACAAACTTAAAAAGTTTCCCTTTTACATGTAATAATAATTAGACCTAACTATAGTAAAGTGACCCGAAGTCTTTAGCCATGTTAGTTTCTCTGCAAACCTGTTCCTCTACACAACAAAACTATCGTATGTGAACAAGACGCTGGTGGTTTTATTCTACAGGTCTTTTATTGAGTTTTAACCTTTTGTTTTATCTCACGGTATGGTAAGCTTTTGGTGTCAACAAAACAAAAAGCGTCTGTCCAGGATTGTTAAAACCGCCAGTAAAATAATGGACACACAGCAGCTTTCCTGGGAACAGACAAGTTGGGAGGACAGCAAAGTCATTCTTGGCCAGCTCTGACCATCCTGAGACCAACAGACACAGATTTATGTATGTTCCTAGTGCAATTAACGCACTAAATCTTCTTTAGACCTTGACTGCACTTTCAAGCAGCACTACAGCTGGTTGGTTGTTTTCCTTCAAGTTGTGTTGTCTTTTTATTTGTCGTGTTTATGTCCATTGCTGTAAGTCAAATTTTCATTCCAGGAACAATAAAAGTCCACACTGAACTGAACATCATTATAGGTGACATCAGCCTTTTAAATGAATTTACTACAGTTAGAGACTTACACTGATTTCATTCATGAAAGAAGTGTGTGTGTGTGTGTGTGTGTGTGTGTGTGTGTGTGTGTGTGTGTGTGTGTGTGTGTATCCATCCTCTGTAACTTTATCAGATAATCTGAAGAGTGCTTTCTTCTATGTTTGAAATATCAGAATCAGAATCAGAATCAGAATCAGAATTAGATTTATTGGCCAGGTATGCTTACAAACACAAGGAATTTAACTTTGGTGAACTGTGCTCTCTTATGTACAGGTACAGCATTAAATATCAACAATAAAGTTAAAAAGAAAAGACAAATTTTTACATGACTAAATATGAAACAGTGCAGTGGTGAATAGTGCAAAAGATTAAATATTAATATTATTGCTATCTTGTTACAGGTAGTATTGTATGTGTGTTTATCAGGCTCTGGTGTCTGAAAGTCTATCCGTTCTTGTTTTACACCTCGCACTCAGAGTCTACAGTTTAAACTTAGCCAGAAAGGCTCCCATGAACAGAGATGTCTCTAAATCTGTGCTGTAACTGTAACTTTAAATTGTATAATTAGTATATTTCCACTCTTCTTTTTGGCCACTAAGGGCCACCGTTGCAGTACATTAACTATTGGTTGAATCCATTGTGATATAAAACCTTGTCGACATGTCCGACTTTGTATAACGTGTTGCACTCTACGCTTGATCTGGGGTCATTCAAATGAGAAGAGTATAGAAATATGTATCGATGTTTTGCTATACTTTCATTTTTATGGACCATTCAGATTATGTACTGTATCCATGAATGTGTGTGTCTGCATGCAAACTGGTGTTTAGAGAACTGTCGTTGTATAGAGCAGCTGATGTCAGCCTATCGGATACACCGAGGCTAAAACACTTTGACAACTGCTGGCAACACACCTTCCCCTGTCCTTCTTGATTTACTTAACATGTGCTGGTCTACAAGTGATCCACAGTCTCATATAAACTGTTATGCAACTTTAGATAACCAGACAGAATCCTTCTGTACTTCTGAGGACGAGTGTGATTATCAGGGCTGAGAATCTCTGGGTGTCTCACCATTCAATTCAATTTCAATTTTGGGGGTCACAGTTCGATTCAGAAATCTATTTTCGATTCAAAACGATTCTGGATTTATGATTCAAAGTCTTTTTTTTCAATGAGTACATACTTCAGGATCTACTCCGGTCATCTGTGAGACTGGCTGAATTTCTTGCTGCTCCATTTGGCAATCTACTGAGTGAAAGAGCTAGCTTTAGCACTTAGCAGGGAGTGACTGATTAGCAAAGAAAATTAAAATGATTTTGGAAGTTATGAATCTATTTAAAATCTCACAAGATTTCCCCACCTCTAGTAATTATGGCTGTTTTCTATAGAACATTGACCTAATTATACCAACTAAATACAAAAACGACAATATGTGACAGAAAAAGATAATGTTCTTTGATAAAAGAGTTATCCAGTTGTCAAATGGATGGAAATCGCAAATAAGATGTGAAATGCATAACTTAGCCCTTCTCAGTAGACATTTGATGCTGAACATAAATGAGAAAGCCATCTCTAAAAAAACATCAGAAGGTGGAAGAGTTTCCCTAAACCTTAGAAAATACCTGAAGGAATAGGAATATATTGTCACAATTATTTCAGGTATTTTTCTTGTATACTGTGTTTTTGTTCATGAACAAGTGATATTTAACCAAAAAAAAGTCTGCCACCTTCTCCATTTCCCACTGGAACACATTTATAAGCAAAGACAATCATATGAAGGATTATACGCCGCCTCCACACACAAACATTCGTCAAACTGTGCTCACATACGGTGCACATTATCAGCCAGACATGTGTTGTATAATCCAAAAAGCCAATAATGTCTATTATCAGATGAAATCAGTGGTTGCTGACATCAGACTGGCTGTGACAAAATGACGTCACCACTGTTACATAACTCCCTAATCCTTCCTGTAGCTGTATATGTGTGAGATAACAGTCCACTAGAGGTTACATAGTGGATTATATATGCACAGGGTCTCACACAGTTCTGCTTCATTCTGCTGTTTTAGCTGTTGACTCCTCCATACAGGAAATAAGGTAATAATGTAATTTAGATGGAGGGTAATTGTGTAAAAAAGAGATGAAATGAAAACATAATACACCGTTTGTGGGATAATGAAAGTGGAATAGGAGCCTTTCCCCTGGGAAATTTCATATTTATTACAGAAAACTCACAAACACAAGCAAGCGTAATTAAAAAACAGAAAGGTGTGTAAGTGTGGAGGACCAGACAAGATGACAATAAACACACAAACAGACACAAACTTACCGTTAGAGTACGGTGTCTCACAGAGTGTGAGGAAGTCGACTATTGGATAGTCCATCTCCAGCACTGCAGTACTTTTGCCATGCATTACCGTCAAACATGGCCGCCGACCCACCGTGTCATAGGACAAACCACCAGACAGGATAATGAAGGGTTCCCTGGAACCCAAGAACATGCAAACACACAAACAGAAGATTCAACACTCTGTCAATGGATGTAACTTATTTCATGATCGCAAAATATACTTATTTCTGATTGGTCTACAGCTCTCCATTTAACTTATATGACAAAACAACAGTTTATGATAAATGAAGTCAGCTTAGGCCACATAGTTATATCAAAAGGCAAGCCAGATATAATGCAGAAATGCTTTTGGTCAACTTTGACCAATGAAACCTGAAAGCAGGTTTATGACCATCGAATCACTGAAACGAGGACAATTGACCAGACTGTTAAACTACAATAACTGGGTAAGTAATGAGGGAATATCCCAAGGTGTCCTAATATAGGATGCCATGATGCACAAAGAGCATCACATTATTTTAACAGCATAATAAAATAACCTACATAATAACAAGCTACTGGTTAGAGAGGAAACGAAGTGAGGAAGCTTTGAGTAGCTTCTATTCTGGAGCACATTTGTCACACACTTTGCAGCTTGAACCCGTGTACAGTAAGTAACCTTGATGTTTCTTTTGCCACAGCTGTGTATAATTAAGCACTTTCATGCCCAGGCATGCGTGCATATATAAGTGCATGAGAGAGAGAGGGAGAGGGAGAGAGAGAGAGAGAGAGAGAGAGAGAGAGAGAGAAAGAGAGAGAGAGAGAGAGAGAGAGAGAGAGAGAGACCTTACCCATTTCTGGTGGTTTTGTACTCCACTTTCAGAATGGGTTTACAAGGCTCTGGCTTCTTCCCGTCCTTCGGCTGTTTTCCTAAAAATAGAAAAAAAAAAAAAAAAAAAAAAAAAAACAGAAGTTACTTTAGTTTGCCAGTTCATCCCTCCTCCCTTTCCCTTTCCTCTCCTCTGCTTTTGTCTTGTTTCTCCTGTCCTCTCATTTTTTTCTTTCCGCCCAGAAGGTGCACTTAAAATGCAGCAATGAACAGTCGCCAGACAATAACAAAAGCGTATTCATCAGAGAGGAGGCAGACGAGCGCCGGGGCTGGGACATGCAAAGTAGGTGTGATGACAATCAAGGATGATTTGCAGAATCCATCTATTCAAACCTTAAGGGAGGTCTATGTGAGGTTAATACCATAGGATTGGATGGATTTCAGTGAATATATTTTTGTTATAAGAAGGCGCATGAAGTTGATCTAGAGCCAAAGTGAGCCATATGGCAGGTTATACAATCCACGTCTGTGTAATAAAGAACTACGTTTAATAACTATACTAAATAACAGATATCTAAGAAAAGACAATTAAAGCAGGGCTTATAAGCCTTACTTTAACTCGTCAAAGGAATTTGCATAATTGCCCATTAAATACCAAACTAATTACGTATGCAGCAGTGGGAGAAACAACTAATTAAAAAGCCTGTGTGGTGAAATCCCCTATACACAAACCCAGCCTGAAAACTGGTTAGAAGTTATTTCCTTTTCTTTCATTCCTTTACTTTGTTCCTCTCTCTGACTCTCATGCTCTCTGTCCATTTGTTGCACTCGCACATTGTCTGTTTCATCTGGTGAACTGTCAAAGTGCTGCTGCGTGGGGTGGAGGGGATGGGGAGAAGATGGAGGAGGAGGAGGAGGAGGAGGAGGAGGAAGGAAGGGAGGAAGGTGTTTGTGTGTGTAAGGGGCTAGAAAGAAGAGCGCGGATTAAAATGCATCTTCAAAAGAGCAGACTCGCTCCTCTACAGGAAATAAACAGAGCATCCGCCCTGATGTATGCACATGCAGACACAAAGTTAAATAAACAGAGGCAGGACTTTAATTGAACTGACAATAATCCTGAAGTGAGGGGGCGTTGAGGGAGACATGTTTGGGGAGAGTCTTGAGGGATGGGTTCTTTAGGTAGGTAGGGCAGGTGATATCGCTGGTTTGGAAGTTTGTATAATACCTTTAAGAATACAAAGTAATCAACCAGGAGGAAACAGTGACTGTTCTAATCAATAACCAAGAGGAAATTGATGCATCTATCCAGACATGGCACATCTGTTTAGCATCCATAATGTACAGTATACGTATAAAGTAAGAAGATTTTCTCATCTAATTCTTTTGTATCTATAAAATGTGACGACCCCCGACCGTGTCAGCGTTCCTCCCGTTGCTTTGTATCTCTCACCGCTCAGGATATCATTATATTCCTCAATAATGATCTAATATCGTAAAGTTAGGTTAAAATCAGTTCTGTCAAATAGACAGATCTCCAAAATCTGTAAACTCCTCATGACTTTAATAGAGTAACTTTAAGCTAAAGTGTGTTAGAATGGGATGACCACAAGTGTATTGCACATTTAGACAATCATGTATGTGTGTGTAACTGAACCCAATAGTTGTGTTTTATGTTAACCCTCCACTAGCTGTCTTAACACAAATTCCTCTCGACATTACATTAGTTTCCAACATTTAGCACGCTGTATGGAATCCCTACAGAGAAGCTATCACACAGGGTGCAGCAGGGTGTGTGTATGAGTGTGTCTCCGCCTGCTTACCGTGCGGGGTGATTGTCTGTATGGGCTTGCCCATTCCTCTGACGTTCCATATGGTCAGAGTCCCGTCTGAGTGACTGCAAATGAACTGCTTGCCCTCGTGATGCCAGGCGACCGAGTGGATGGCCTAGAAAACGACAAGCGGAGAGCAAAGAGGTGTCAGTGGGTCAGGAAGATGAAACATCATGTGCCACCATCACCTTTAAGTTAGTGGTCGCCACACGGTGCACAGTACAATGTTCTCATGCAGGTTAAACACTGTGCCTCTCCATTATATACTCTTGAACAGATGGGGAAGGTGAGATAAACGACTTCACAGCACTTCCTCTGGCATAAATGCATATATTAGACAAGCAATTTTATACAAGCCTTTTGCTGAGTGTGTAGAAAAAACGGTAATGGATTGGTCATTTTATTCAGAAATGCCAAGAACAAGGTTTTATTACAGAGTTTATACATTTCAGAATTCTTCTGCATAAAGACGGTGCATTCAGGGTCAGCTGGGGTCATCGAGAGCCAAGGAATTAAGAGGATTTCATTACGATTTAAGGATGCTACTGTATGACTAACATGAATGTTTGTTCTTGCCCCAGAAAGGTAAGTTCAGTACAGTTTAAAAGTCTTAGGCTATCACTAGATTTGTTGTTTACGCACATTTAGCATGAGAACAATCCCAAGCCCACTGCTAATGAAGAGAGAGAAAAAGAGCTGACAGTCATGAACTGGCCGTCACAGAATCCAGAGCGGAGCATTATAGAGGCAGTTTGTGGTCACATGGACAGAGAAAGAAATGAAAGACAGTCTTAAAGTTGAGAAGAATCTCTGGGGGCGCTGGATGATACTTGTCATAATGTTCAACAAGATTTCTTCAGAAAACTTCACAAGTCTCCCCAAAAGAGCTCAAGATGTGCTAAATGCAAAGTGAGGTCACACGTAATGCTGACTTTTCCTGGAGAAGACACTTAAAAAAAAAAGACTATGTATTACCCTGTATTTTCTGGTTGTTTCTTCACAAAGAGGCTGACAACTGAAGCCTGAAGTTAAACTCAATTCAAATTCTGAACTGCTTTTGGTTCCTGTTCATCCAAGGAAATAAAATCCAATTCTTAAAATAATTTGAAAATACTAAATCCTAAATAGTGCAATAAAAGGTTAAGGTATGTACGGTATTGACATTAGTTAGGGTCCTGGTTAAAAAAAATAAACTCATAGTAAAAAACTTAAGAAATACCTTTGACAACTAAATGAATACACAACAGCCAAAAAATATGTTGTGAGATATATAAATATGAGTGAAAATAAACTGTATTGAGTCAGTTTTTTATTTTTATTTTGAAGAAGTAAGTCGCAAAAAAATTCTTTAAGTCAACCTTTGAGTCTAAAACAAACTGTGAAAAACAAAATATCAAGGGAGAATTTACATTCCATGAAAAAAAAGGAAAGCAAGAGTTTGAGAGTCGTCTTCCTCATTGTCCTCATTATTGGTCCATTTATTCCTCCTGCTGTCATGAGCCCGCCTCACAAAGAGTTAAAAGCAATCATTGTGAACACAAACACATCATGACCACAGTATGCCAGTAAAGGGCAACCTTGCTTATTGATGCCCTTTTCATGGCTCATAATTAAACCCAGCGAACATCTTGACATTAAGTAAATATGATGACGTGCACCACATTTCAGGAAACAGCTTCCAAAGCAGCGTTAATACTTCTTTTTTTTTTTAATTCTGTCATTTTTGCAAAAAGCTCCTCTTATTGTTGAACATTTGAGCTTGCCACTTTCTCTGATATGCTGTTCTTTGTTTATCATCGCTCATCCCAAATGAATGATCACCTCGCTTGTCAATGTTGATGCCCCGGCGCAGTCAGGTTAGGTCAATCTCTTCCTATTGGACTTGCTATTTTCTTTTAGGTGTACATCAATGTGGCCTTCGGTGCGTCATTAATCATAAATTCTGCTGCGTGTCAGGCTCACTGAATGTGCTGAGTTTATCATAAAACAGCTAAATAAGACGGCTGACAGGAGGGACAATGTAAGCTTTTGTTACACCAATGGCATACAACTTGTGTCAGTCCCAGGGTTCAATTGTTTGACATCTATATTCTACGTTCTGAATTTCACTCACATTAATTTACACTGAATTAAAAACTGTAAACACTGATTTAGCGTATTTCACTCTCTAAGCTTTTTGCATCCTCCCATCATATTTCCCAATCCTGCACAAACCCCTTTTTTGCACATTATTTACACATTTTTTATCATATTGTTGTATATGGTTTTGTTTATTTCATTCATTTTTCTAAACAATAGGAATAAAAGGACCAAAAGTTTTTCATGGGTGGTTGTCTCATTTTTAAAGATTAAAATAGACTTTCCCTCCCACCTTTAAATGATGTCATCCAAGAAAAACAACAATAATACAAAACCTTCAGAGCGCTTATTAATGGGATTCAGAGTTAAGTAATAGAACATGAAATTTAGTCCAATGGTGGAGTCTGTGGGGGCACAGATTCCTGGAAAACATTAAAAGCACAAATCATGCACTGTGAAAACTACTGAAACATTAAATAAAAATGTGTGATGTCAATCGATTCATTTTTTAAATTAAGATTAATCACAGTAGAAGCTGTGACTAACCTCAATTAATCACAATTTCGATTCCAGTCCGGAATGATTTGTTTTTGTTTTGACCAGAGAAGGCAGGTGGTTTTAAGGCAGACCCACATGGCTGTTCAAGCAAACAGCAGCCCAACAGGTGTTGCAGCGATGGAAGAGGCCAAGCCAACTGGTTCAGATATAACTGATTCTACCCGACCTAAAAAGCCTCAACATTTTCCTAACAAGCATAACAACCAGAAATGTAAAAGTAGGGTAAATATTGGAGTTGCTTTGGAAAAATGGACAGAGGTAAGAACGAGCAAGGTTTCAAGACAGATGCAGAGCTGGCTAAACACTGATGTTTCAGTGTCTGCAATGTGGTAACCCGTGTGAGCATCGACTCTAGAGAGGAGGAAGCAGGGGGGAGACAGCTCTCTCGAATGTTTTGAATTTGGACTGCAGAACCCATTTTAAACGCTACGTGTCAAGAGTTACATACTGCTCCTTCACATTTGTAAAATACCTGAAATGTGCCACATTGAAACCAAAAGAAATCTACGAGCAGACTGATGCAACACATTTCCAAATAGTTCATTTTAGATTCTGGGGGGGGGGGGGGGCATCCGATTTCTAGGGGGCCCAGGCCACCCTGACCAAGCCCCTATGATCCACCCCTGCTGCACAGCCAAAACTATCTGAGCTCATCCAGCTCATCACTTATCACCACTACGTATACGAGGCTCCCAACACAATGTTATAGATTCTAACACAGGATCACTCACACAACCACATTCTAACTTTATGCAATTTTACATGTTACCACACACCCCAACTTAAGCACATGAGCCTATGTTTAGACCTACCCTTACTGCCTTAGATAAACTACAATGAACAGCTTACATAGTGCAAAACAATAAACTTTTTCCCGGCTGGCAGAGAAATCAAACTTTTCAAGTGACAGATTTGAAGTCAGATGGCCCCATTTTAATGCATAAACTCCACATGCTATGAATCCCTCGATCTGGAGAATGCGCATTTATGATGATGCAGCGCAGTGAGGAGACACACGTTTCACAACAGGGATCTGTGTGTTCACGCTACTGGTCTTTTTTATATGGTAAATAGAGACTCAAGTCAGAAATGCAGTTCTTATGTTTCACTGATAACCCACAGAACTGTCGATCAAACAAAGTGTATGATCTCATCACCACTTCAATTTGGAATGACTCGCACAATCGCTTTCTGCTGCCCGGCCGGTCCTCCTTTCTCTGCTGTGAGTCTGTATTCAGGTTTGTTATCATCATTAAATGTGTTTAAAAGGACAATTGAGGTGAACGAGGCTTTGTTTTGATTTGCATATGAAGTCAAATAATTCATTTATGAAAAAAAAAAAAAAAAAAAAAAAAAAAAAACTCTAGATCAAGCACGTGTTACCGTGGAAACAATGATGGCTCTATTATTTGTAATGTAAAGAATATGACCATGCTGTATATAAAACTGTGTGCTGTCTTGTAGACTGTACCCTTAGGTGGCTTATAAAAGTCTTATAACTGGTTTAATGTCATTGTAAGTACCTGCCTGAAACTACCAATGAAATATAACTATTATATTCCAGTATATTCACATTGGCACTTATCATGTGCACTGTCCTTATAAACAAACAATTGTTGTAGTTTTCATTTCATATTCTACTTCTAAGTTTTTTGTCCAAAGGATCAAAAATAATTGCTTGGATGTGTAAAACTTGGTTATATACCCTGATTCTGATTCCTGTAGTGTTGTGCACCCTACTGTATATCTTTCTTGAGAAAAAAGTACAGTATAATCCTTCGCATGGTCGTTCATGGGAAGTCATTAATCTCAAACAGATAAAGAGATAATTTGGAGAACTCGTTTCCATCCAAAAGAAAAAGGATTCCAAAGTTCCTGTGGTGGGTGTTTTTTTTGTTTATTTTTTTTCCGGATACACGGTCTCATCATCCTGGTATTCTCATCAGGGTTTCCTCCAGGTCACTGAGATCTTGATGACACATAGCTTCAGTTCAGTGACATCATGCTGCAAAGACACACACACTCACATTACCTCGTTACACAGATCATGACTCATCCCCCCTCACACTCCAACACAGTCACATCTAAGGAGCATGACTGAAGTTATACAATCTCCTCAATGTTTTTTTTGTTTTGTTTTGGTTAAAGTTTTCATTGGTTAGTTTCTTGCTTTCCTGTTTTTTTTTCTCTCTCTCTTGAGGATAAATAAGAGAATTGATGAGTAATGGTTCAGGTGTGTTATCTAAGATGATGGCGGATGTGAGTGACAGGATGGTGGGATGCAGTTTGTCAATGATTCGTTGCCAGAGGTGAATCTGTGGTGTGCAGAGCCAGGTGGTGTGGATGTGGTTATAGCAGTGATATCAGTGTGCTGAATTAAGTGTGAAATCCTTTCAGTTTCTGTAAAGAAAATTGAGCATCCCACACTGAGGAACTGGCATGAAATAACCCCATACTGTGTCAGTATTAGGTGGAAATTAATCACCTGCGCTGTTTGAGTTCTAAATGTAAATCAAGTATGTTATTCCATACTGTTTGAGTTTTAAAAAGAAACTCATGAATCATCTCATACTGTGAGTTTAATTAGAAAATGACATCAGTGATGTTATACTGTATGAATCTAAAGTGGAAGTTAAGTACATTATCCAATAATGTCTGGATTTATTATTTTAATAAAGCTTCTGTGAGGAGTTTTTGGCTGGTATAATGAAACAGAATGACATTAATATCGACGCCTCTTTTTGAACTAAAATATCAAAAGAGATGATCAGCAACAAGAATAATAAATGTATATGTTGTCGTTTTTGTGTTGCTTGTAACCACTGCTGCAGGGTTGGTGTCAGACCAAGTGAATAAGAGCACAAGATTGGAAAAGCCTTTGTTGACAATTTCTACAGCAATGTCTTACAATGAGTGAAACGTTCGGATGTTAAAATAAAGCAGGATGACGTTTTTATTTGTCAGAAAACACAACATTTGCATGCAGGGAAGGCACCAGGATTTTTTTTTCTCCCAGTGCTGGGGGGGAAGCTTGACTAATATGTTGGGGTGCTATTTTTTACAGTTTTTTTAAAAAGAAAAGAAAACTACCAAAATATGTGAGGGGGCTTAACCGGGGCTACACAGATTTATGATGGGGCTATAGCGCCCCCTAGCCACGGTGTAGCGCCGTGCTTGTTTGCATGTACAAGAGAGGATCAGCAAAGAGATGAGGGAAACAGCTTTGACCACAGGGGGCGCCAAAATCAGCAAAATCTGATAGTTCCTCACTGGAGCTTGACGTGAGTCCAGAGTTAAAATGAGTGAATTGTGAGTTTTAAGTGGAAATTAAGTTAACGATCCTGTACTGTTTGATTATTAGGTGCAAATGAATGCATTTAACCTATACTGTGTGTATAATAGGTTTATTTAGACATAGACATCATATGATTCTGGATCTTTTCCTCACTGATGTCTCACGTATCTTGTTCCCATTTTATCAAGATGATGATAAAAGTTAGAATATGGATGAGCTATTTTAGAGGACAGAATATAGTAAAAAATAAAGTTGTGTAGCAGATTTTTGAGAAAAAAAAAAGAGTATCCACTAATATTTGCTTAATCTTGTCCCACTTATATGAGGGAAAAAGCCATGTTTTGACTGTTTGAAGACACTTTGACAACAACAGGCTGACTTTTATAAATCTATTAGTGCATTGTACCCTGCGACAGTCCCAGCAGAGAACAGTACACTGTGCTTAATTGGAAAACGAGGAGGGTAATTGAAACACATGGTACTCCTCATATCAAACAATGCCAATTAAAAAGACTAATTTCATGATTTATCACATTAGGTCAGTTTACACAGATTGGTCTTTTGGGGGATGAGCAGTTCAGTCAACACTTATTAGAGTCACACACATAAGCAAGTGTTCCCCATTCATAGACATAGAAACACACACACACGCGCACACACACACTCACACGTGCATTCACACAGGCACAAGATCTTGACAAACACAGGAACTGAAGTTGGAGGAAGAAAACAGACACAAACATAAACATGCATATCACAATCCTAATTAGAATAGCTTCTGCCGGCATTGTGTCAAACTGGGACTCAAAGACAGCTTAGCCATGAAGTGCCACACATACACACTCACACACACACACACACACACACACACACACACACACACAGGCTCTCTCACAGCGGTTGTAATTCAGCTCAAGTAGAAAAACATTCTTTCAAAAAAAGGCTTAATCTTGAAAACAAGCATTTGGGGGCAAGTATGTCAACAGTGATTTCTGTAGTGCAATCCTGTTTTGTATAAGAACGTGAAATCCATTCTGTCTGTTTTTGTGTTGTGGTTATTATGTAAGCCCCACAAAGAAACAAGCCCCAGTGAGCTTCTATGTACCAATTAAAACTTTTTCTATATTAAAAAAGTATGATGCTCCGTCATTGGTAAGGCCTGGGGCGAAGAAGAAAAGTCTCAAATTAATATTAATCTCAAAGTCGAGCAGAAACTTTGCTTTAGTTCTGTAGCTAATGCTACGAGAGAATGAGAAACGCAGCAGATAAACAGAAATAGCGATGAAGTGATGATGGAAGATGAAAGGTCCGAAGGGTCTACAACAATTAACTAATTTTATCTGCTTTCATTTCTAATCAGCAGTTTGGGATGTTAAACTCTTACAAATTAGGTTTGAACGTAGACAGCATGGACAGCGCAACACCTCGCCTGAAAGCAACAACATGTAGCGTTCTCACCTTCAAAAAGTCGTTTTAAAGGTCAGTGAAACAGCACTAGTCTCTTTCTTGGTCAATCGTCTTGAAACACATATAAAGCAATGTTCATATTATAAAATCTAGCCAACAGTTCAATAAACTAACTGCTTAAAAATGATAGAATTCATCCTGTAGGGACCAATAAATCATCCAGATGATTGAGATATTTCACTCCAGATCAATTCATTGCAGAAACTGACAATACAAATCCCACATAACCTCTTCAACCTCTTTACTGCTTGACGGAATCTCATAACGGAAAATACATCCATTAACACACACACACACATATATATATATATATATATATATATATATATATTATTACATCAGCAGGTGACAATCACCTTTTTTTAACCTTTGAGAAATTAGTCCTCAAAAACTTTGCTATCATGGAGAGCAACATCTGGTTCCCACTGATGAAACGAGCCCAACAGAGACTATCATACTGTATGAAGAAGTATATCCCCAGACACTTATGGAAACTGCACCAGTCTTGCCAAATGACCCATCAGCTTTAAAGAGTTATCTGTATGAATTCTCAAAATCCCCTTAGGGAGAAATAAATCCTCCCTCATTAAACCAGACTGGTGTCAGACAGAGTTGGATAAAAAAAAACAAAAAAAAACATGTATTTTCTTTTCAAATAGTCAGACAAACACAGGCTGAAGGAATCACTGCACCAGGATATATCAAGTGGAGTCAGATGAGCTGTCAGTCAAAAAGAATACAACAAGAACTTAATTCTGGTAATGTACTGCCCTATGTGGACAACTTCACCCGTTTCAAACTACATTTAAAAAAAAAAAAAAAATGTTTTGAAATCAGACTGTATTCAAAAATACTGCTACCATACTGTAAATGCTGGTGGTAAAACATATTGATAATAGTAAATCCTCCATTGCCAAAGCAGTTTCATCTTTTTTTGTGCTACACGAAGTTAAGTGATTTAATGGACAAAAACTGCTTGGTTAACGGGTGACACGCCAACATAACCTACAATTCAAGAAAGTTATTGTTAAGTCCTTTGTGGACAAGCAGCCAGAACATTTTCATGACTTGACAGAGAGAATAAAAGAAGTAGAAGACACAAAAAGAATGAAAAGGGTTGGGGAATTAGCAAGTAAAAGTAAAAGCAGACTGATGTAAAAATACAAGGAAGAAACAACATGATACAATACGATACAGCAAGATACAGTATGATACATTACAGCATCATATATTATAGTAGGATCAACTACAGTATCATACATTACAGTACAGTAACAGCACATAATGGACCAGTATAGTATGGTACAGTAAAGGACCAGGATACAATATGATTAGATATGATACTGTACGATACACTTACATGCAGAAACATATAGGAAAAGCTAGAATAATCCTTAAGACAGATTTGTATTTAAAGAAAAAATTGGTGGGGGCTTGGACTGTTGGTTTGGACAGAGATTAGAATAAAAAAAAATCCTTTTGGAGGTATGACACAACAATTAGGTAAGAGAAACATCCATGCATACATTGGGCCAGCGTTAGCTAACAGCAGACAAACAAGAGCTGAAGAGAGGATGTAGATGTTTTGATCTGACAGTGACAGTGAAGGGTCACAACTGATCAGCTGCTATTAATAAACAGTACAATCCACTAAAAGACGCAGAGTGAAGGACGTGCTGTCTCAGCTGGTAAAAGAAAGAGTCACCATGTTTGATGTTTGTCTGAACGGTGTTTGAAACTTTGCTTTTGTTTTGTCTTTCATTCAGGCATATTGACAGCATCTACATGTAAAAAAACACTTTCAGTACTTCTCTTATGTGCACCCTACTTTCTGAGAGAAACGTCAGAAATGTGCCAAGAAAACAGGAGCAATCACACTTTTACAAACCTTTCAGCTCTGTTCCTTTAAATTCCTACGGCACAGTCTCGGTCTTTTACTTGTAAAAACATCCACAAATTTCCAGCAAAACTATAAAAAAAAAAAAAAAAATGTAAAAAGCCTGAGAGATGTTCTTATTCCAAAGTTTGAATCCATCACTGATGAAAGGTAGAAGGGGAAAAGCTTCCTTGTTCACTTCAGTCGACAACTCTGATTCTTGGCAGCAAGCTTCGAGGCAAAGCATGTTTGAATGAGAGCGCACAGCAGGAGACAGAGTGCACAGCAGGAAGAATGCAGCTGGCGATGGATTTGGAAGCTGTAAAAAGCTATTTCCCTCCATATTATTGTTTGAAACGGGTATAGAAAGATTGAGATGGGAAAACGTTCAGGATGTAAGAGAATGTGGGAAGAATTTAAGCTAATTATGCAATAGTAACCTCATTGACCAGCTCTCTCTTTAGAAAGGGGGACATGTGTCTCAAAGCATATCTGTCCTCGAGATTAAATACAGCGAATGAAATTTAAAACAAAATATGCCTCATTGTAAAAGTGAAATACATTTTGAACCAGCAGAATGTTTATGTTTAATACAGACCAGATGTGTGGAAAGAGGCCTTCAATCCTCATCTCCAAATATGAAAACAGAGCCAATATATGCAAGAGTGTCGATATTTTTGAAAAAAACAAAACTAACAAAAAAGTAGGGCTGTCAGCATTAACTAGTAAATCACGATTAATTAAGGTTTTAATTTAATGCATTATTATTTTTTAATCCCGTTAATCATGAAGATACTATTTTGATGCTTCAGACGCACCGTCGATAAGCCTCCGCAGTGTCTCCCTGTAGTCACAGCGATGGAAAGGAAAAACACTGCTGCATCTTTGAATGTCTCATTTCACTTCGAGACAGTCAAAAGTGATATCCACCCCATCAAACATCTTACTTTATTACCGTTCATTTAAGCTGTTTTCACGTAGTTTTTGATCCGTAATGAGTTCCTTTTTCCCTGGTTCCCTCCGATCTACCGGCAGGTCCTTACTTTATTTCAAAATAAAAGCAGGTCTCCATCAAAACATAAAGTTAAGTACAAACATTCCAAATAAAAGCCTAACAATGTCTATTTTCAAATGCAATATAATGGAATTTTAAAAATGAAATTAATCGCAATTAATTCAGCAGTTCATCATGATTTGAAAAAAATGTTAACTTTTGACAAACCTACAAGAAAGTAATTTCTTCTGAGCAGAAATAAAAGGTTTGTACCATTACAAAGCCCCAGTGCTAGAATCTGAGGTCCATTCAGTGATGACTTTTGTGTCAGTTACTCTACAACAGTTCTATTAAAAACGCCACGGCCCAATCGTAACCACACTTCACTAGTGATGCAGCACAACAGAGCAGAAGCGGTTGTTGTGGTTTGCAGTCCCTTGCTCTGCTCCATCAGAGTAAATCATAGAGAGCAAAATGAGCTATGCCGAGAACCCCACCCCCCCCCCCCAAAACCCATCCCACTCAACCCCTCAATCTCTGGAGATGTGTAACTGTAGGCCTTTGGAGAGAGGCAATGCGTTCCCACGGGAGATTCAATTCTAGAGACTGTTGCGCCCTGGGAGCAGCGGGAGGATATTAGCTTATCTGAGAGCAGAGGTAAAGACAGAGGCAGAGAGGGCTATCTGTACACATTCAACACACCAAATCCCACTCTTATATTTGTGTCCATGTCGTCCTCTGTGACTCTCTGTTATCTCAGTGTGCTAACAGCCCCACAGCTCTGCCAACGAGGTGAGCACCAGCATGAGCGTTAGTGTAATCTCATTATCTTAAACAGCCCGTTTGGCTCTGTGTCTAAGTACTACGGACGCTGTACGGCCATGCATTCATTCAGTAGGCTTAACCTCAATGACAAGCTTATGAATGAGATCTTGTATTCACAAAAAAAAAATCTCACTTTCTACTAGGACTCTGAAAGGTCAGACTGTGCTCAGCACAAGAAGTATTACATGCAAACATGCACTTTAGAACCTTTCAAAATAAAGCTGCCAGACATATTTTATCCCATCTATAATACATCATGTAAAGAAAAAAAATTCAATTGAGACAATATTCTGCATACAAACCACGTTATGTCACACATGACGGACACGGTCTAGGTTTGACACATGCCAGGTCCAGAGGGGATCCAAGTCTCTCTGACACTGTGGCTTTTTTATTATTGTTGCCATCTTTTATTTATAGACACACACTGCTGCCTCGGGGGGAGGGGGGGAAGCCAATAAAGCGGCATGACTCAGTGCTCAAAGGGAAGGACCTCTTACAAAATGTTGCCCTTTTTACAACTGTAATGTGTAAGCACAATCACTGCATGACCTTGCAATGTCACTTGAGACATAAAGACATAGCTAAATCACAAAGTTGTTTAAAAACATGCATTTTACTTGCCAGGCTTGCAGTCTTGATCTGTTTTATAGTCTCTGTCAAGGAATTGCTCCGTTCTTAATATAGTGACGTCACACAAATCAGTGACTCCAGTTGGGGTTAACGTTCTGGTAAACCTTATATTTTTATTGCTATTTTAACACATAATCATGTTAATGTCTTAGAGGGGATAATAAATCATGGTACTAAACCGGTGGATAGACTGGCATACATACTGATACCATATAACACGTTTCAGGCAGGATCAGAGGCTAATAAGGATACTAGTTTCAGTATAGGTATTGGTATTGATCAACGATACAGATACCAGTATTAGTATCAGTATTGATAAGGTTATGGATATGAATCAGTGTTTTGACAAGGATACCAGTATAGGTATTGTATCAGAACAATTCTACTATTTGCTGTGTAGACAGACCTGTCCCCCTGAAACAGAAATCAAAACACCCTACTCCTTCCTAGTCAGCACATTTCTCATACTGCAGCCTGAAGTAAACTATCTCCTAGCTTTTCCTTTTTCTGGAAATAAACTAAAATCTCACACACTCATGCACCACTGTACACACTGGATATAGTACAGTTCATGAATATGAGATAACGTTCACAGTTTCTGTACTAGAAAAAAAGCTCTTTAGATCAGAATTGGGAGGAATGACTGAAAGCCGTGGGAGAAAAAAGGAAAGCAAAGGGAGTGGAGTTTTGCTTACCTCATCATAAGTGTAGCGATAGTCGGCCTTCTTTGATTTCAAATCCCACAGGACCACGATCCCAGACTCAAATCCAATTATAAGCTGGAGAGGAAGAGCGACAGGCAGTCAGTGAGATAGGTAGGAGAGATGACAGCGCCGAGATAGAATAGACCCCATGATGGGTGAAGAAAGAAGTAATACATTTGACATTCACACGCAGCATGAAAGGAAGTCAGGTGTAAGCCGGCTACAGTAGCTGAGGAGGAAACCTGCCCACCCCAGTGCACATGGGACGATAATGCGAGAAGATTTTTTAAGAGCACAAAGTGAAATGTTTTTTTTTTTTTGCACCTGCAAGGCTTATTTATAGAAACAACACCTAGTTTCAAGGTCTTAAAAAAAAAGGTGATTAATAGATAGTGATGACAGAAATATGTTATTCCTTCCTGTAGTAAAGAATACTGATCCAAATTTTAACAATTGTTTTTAGTGAATAAATCATTCAAGAAATATTGGTTCAAAATGTATACGAGCACTGCACAAAATTAAGTTAAAGCTTATAGATAAATCATAAATGCTAAGATTGGTACATTCTGCAGGGGAAAAAAAGTTATTTACCTTTCCCTCGTCCATGGGGTTGTCACTTATGTGGACGACTGGTCCGGGGTGAGCCTTGGACGACCTTACGAGGGAGACAGAGAGAGAGACATATTAGAAGTCATTTCCACATTCAGCTGTGATGCAGACTTAAAAAAAACGAGGCCGCAGACACACGGTTCATAATGATGTATGGAGAGGGTTAAGGTGTCTTTGAACCTGAGGAGGAGGTCCACTGGGTGGGACGGAGCTGCCAATCACTCCAGGCTCTAAAAGGCTGTTCAAAGACATAAGCTCACTTAAGGTTTTGATGGATGGCTCTGTCAGGCCAGGCAGTCCCCAATGGCTATGCGTGTGTGTGTGTGTGTGTGTGTGTGTGTGTGTGTGTGTGTGTGTGTGTGTGTGTGTGTGTGTGTGTTCGCAAGAGTTTGTGCGTGTGTGTCCATTTGCATGTTGGCGGAGAAGGCAGCACAAAATGTTCGGCCGTCCCTCTCCTCCTCCTGTCTGTGCTTTACCCTCCAGACAGCCTTATGTCAAAGCTCCGCTCTGGGTGTGCCACGTGGCTTCAGAATTCACCAGACCTGGCCTGCCTGACAGAGAGGATGCTGGCGGAAGGAGCACCCTTGGAAGGTCACATGTGAAAAAGAGTTACTGTTAAAGCCTGAAACAAAACCCTGGTACCAGGAAGCAAGGTTAAGGATGCCTGCCAAGGAGAGGAAGAGGAAGTAGCTGGAGCTATATTTAAGTCACGCCAAAGGAGAGAAGGCAAGGTCCTTGTTTTGCCACAAGATCTTTTTTTTTTAAAGAAGATTAAATCAAGTCCAAAAGTGGGACATTATCAAGCAGTCTCCCTGTATAGTATTTTGAATTTGGTATGACAAATCTGTACCACAATTTCCATCTATGCATCTAAATTTCTATGTTTATTTAACTGTACTTAACTTGATAAAACCCAATCAAAATATGTGTTTTGGATAATTAAAAATCAAAAAGGCAGAGGAATGTGCCAACTTTATTTCTTCATTTTATGTAAGCGTGCTGGAATAGATAGATATACTGTAAGCTAAGGGCTATAGAAGGGAAGCATCTACAGCTATGTGTGTGTGTGTGTGTGTGTGTGTGTGTGTGTGTGTGTGTGTGTGTGTGTGCGTGTGTGTGTGTGTGTGTGTGTGAGAGAAGGTAGCAGTTAGTGGGCAGGCAGTCAGTCAGTTGTCTCTATATTTAGCCTGTTTGTGCTGGAGCCTTATTACCTAAGCTCTGCTGCAGCTGGAGCTGTTGATTTATCTAATCCCCCTTCACTGCCTGTCTCTCAGCTAGTAGCTGTCCACACACACACATACACACACACACACACACACACACACACACACACACACACACACACACACACACACACACACACACACACACACACACACACACACACACACACACACACACACACACACACACACACCCCCACACACACACACACACACACACACACACACACACACACACACACACACACACACATTTGCATGTCGGTACAATTAAGAGACATCTTAACACCCAACCTGTTTGTAACAAAACCACATCCATAACAAATAATTACCATCTCGCTGAATACCAAAATGCAACTTGCGCCCACAAAAGCTTCACCCTGCTGTTGTCCCACATGGTTTATTTCCTCTTGTTTGAGGATATTATGCACAATATTCTGTAACAAATCTGTTTTGTTCAATCCTGTTGTTATACAGTAAACAAATCTGAAATGAACACATCCAAAAAGTCCACAAATGCTTGTTCAGGTTTGGAGATAAAGGAATCACCATGGCAACAGAGGCAGGATGGGCAGAGAGCTGACAAAAAAAAAAAAAAAAAAAAAAAAAAAGAAGGCTCCCAAAAAATCATCCACACTCTGCCACAAAAACACAGACCCACCCACATACACAAACAACACCTGCATAACTACTTCAACACGCTCCTGTGAAAACACAGTTCCGCCTGTTTCCTGCTAATGAGACTGCATTTTACATAGAGAATTTATTTTAAAAAAAAAGGCTTTGGGGACAATAACATCCAGGTAGGTGAGTCTGTTTTGCATGTTCCCACAGACTGATGCTGTTGTTGTACACATAAAAAAAAACACACACACAACCACTTCAGTTAAACTTAGCACCCCCAAAGCAAATATAAGGTTGTTCAGAAATACATTGATTCTTTGGCACTTTCAGTTCAAACAGTCTTTTTTTATTTATATTTTTTTTAACCTTTATTTGCACCTGATATTCTTTTTATATCAAATATTTGTCCCAGTTGGTGTTGGAGAGAATGGACCACTGATGTGTTGCATTTGTGTTGCAAAAATACTCACGCACCATGAAGCAACTGTCTGCATGTGTGAAGGCGACACAGGGGAGATGTTTAAGCAATAGACAGAGTAACACCTCATTGAATCCGAAAACATCCCTACAGTGCAGACACACCCTCCTGTCCTATTACACACACACACTCACACACACACACACACACACACACACACACACACACACCAGCCTTTTATTATTCTGATATTATGCATGTATGATGATAGCACACGTACCTGAGCTTATCCACACACACGGCCACATGCACGCGGCGCTGACACACATATGCACACTGCAGTCTTGAACATCTGGTGTCACAATGGGTGACATTCTGAGAGGCAGCACGGGCGCAGTCACCATAACAGCGTTTCCGCAGCAACATGGCTGGAACAGCCCGTACCATATGTGACCTCATATCACCTCTGTAGACTGGACTGTTTTGTGTGTGTGTGTGTGTTTGTTAATGTGTAGTAGGTTATAGAATGTAAGTGATATAAAGTGAACATCCATTATCCTACGGGCCCCTCAGAATAAAAAATTCTGACGCAAAAAAAAAAAGATGACAAAAAAGAGAATCTTATTGTTGTCTAATTTCCATCTTCAAGACAGAAAATAGACATTTTTAGCCATGGGCTTGTACGGATCTAGGTTTACTATACCCCCCCCCCCCCCCCCGCTAATTTAGGCTCACCAACTCAATGCTAAATGTTACTGTAGCATCATATTTATAAAACAGATGTATGTGGTATTGATTGGAATCTTTGCAGCTTATTAGCTTAGCTGAGCAGAAGGGTTGGGAACAGTGGGCAACAATATGAAATAACAAGTTAACTCGATGTTCTGTTGATTACAGTTTTAACCATAATATGGAGCCAGGCTAGCTGTTTTCACCTGCTTCCTGGCTGTATGCTAGCTATGCTAAGCTTCTCATTTCTTTTTCTGTAGCATCATTTTCACTTGACAGATTTTAAGTGATATTGATCCTCGGTTGCAATCTTTCTTTCTAAAGCTAGCTAGCTTGGAGCGCCAAAATTGAGAACAGTGGGAAAACGCTACCCTGGCTTGAAATCAATTATCTGCTAATGGTTTGAGGGCGCTGTTAAGATGAATATTAGCCATTTATAAAGAGCTAGGCTAGCCTTTTCACCCGTTCCTGTCTCTATGCTAACCTTAGCTTATCTCCCTGGTGTACTGTAGCTTTAGATTTATAGGACAGCTACTAGATTGATAATGATCTTCTCAACCGTCTTATTGCAATATGTAAAAGAATCATTTAAAAACACTACTAAGTGTTTTCTGTACAATTTACTTGCACAAGAAGTGTATTGGCATTGTTTTTAATTTAAATTAACTGAAAAAGATCAAGCAACGGACTTATCTGAACATTTCTAGAATGAAAGGGAAGGCAGAGGCAGCACCTTATGAGCAGAGTCATGATAGCTCACAGATATGTATTATTAATGCACTGTTCTGAACAAAATGTCTCTGAATTAGCTCACTGATCTGTAATTTCCATCTTTAATTACATGAGGTGTTACATGAAAGCTTCTTCCCCCGCAGGAAAGGTCACTGTAGGGTGCTTATACCTGGAAACAGGGGGTCCTAGATCCATATTAAATGGCTTGACGATACCTGAGGCTATGATTCTTCCTCAGCAACACACTGCAGTGCCAGTTAAGGTCCTCACTTAACTGAATAGAAAACCACAGAACCCAGGAAACATACGTACATGGATGCATGAAATATCCAACCAAGTTTTAACCACAGCTTCAGGGTCATTAGTGGAAGAAAATGATAGAGGACGTAGGAGACCTTAGGCAAATATGTTCATGTCACATAGGAGGCTGTTAACATTTTACCATTCCTGTCCCACTTCTCTGTGGCTGTTTGTACCCAGCGACCATCTCGCTAAATCAAATCAAACACGAACACTGACGCCTGCCAGGTACGAAAATATAAACACTCCTGCATATAAAGTGCATTAATGCGAACAAATTATGCATGGAAACACAGATTCACATGCCTTACTGTAATGTCCTTATTGCCCACAGCACTAACCGAACTCCTGTGCTGTGCTCTTAGTTATGTACTGTACAACATGTCCAGTAGTCTTTCCAGTACAGTAGCTTTGGAACAGAGGTGTGAGTCACACAGACACACGGAGCACAGGGCCAGTCCAGGCCCGGGGCCTCTGGCACATCGACTGCAGCCTGTCTCCAAATAGCAGGGCCTGAGGGGTGATGACCCCAGTGCTCTCCATAGCCAAGCCTCATAACAGCAATCACAGCAGAACAGAAGTGAAACAGGAAGAGAATGAAATCAAATCTTTCTTTAATAATGTTCTCAATGGGACTATACGCTCTGTAGTTGATGTGACAGCCCCTGCCGAGATTGCTGGAGTTTGCATGCTGCACCCATTGTAATCTAAATGTTGTCCTTCAGCTGAAGGAGGAGCCTGGTTGAAGTGAACACCCTGATGTGGAGTATAGAATCCAATATGATCAAAAAGCTGCAGCCTCAGCTGCTCAGCTTCCTCTCTACTGTGCCTTAACCTGCAAACTTTTCTCGCTTAGATTTTGCTTGTATTTTACCCGTATTTTTCCTTCTATTTTCCTTTACAATACATTGCTTTCAAAATGTTTGTAAACACATGTTTGCATTAACACAACTAACCTCACTGTACATAACATCTCTCATCCATATTTGTCTACAATCTGATTTTGTTGTCACTCAGCAAGACACCTTACATCATCATTTTGATGAAGTAATGATGGTATCAAAGGGACTAAAGTAGAGAACTCCTACACAACTCCATGTATGAGCAAGATGGAAATTCAGGTCTGAAAGTCCAATCAAATCGTATTTACTCAAACTGATATCTCCATATTAATCATCTCGTCAGACTAAAATTTTAAACCTCACAAAAAATGTCCATCTAAGATTTTTTTATAAATGGGAAAGAGCAGTAAATCCACTTATTCAAGCAAGTGCAGCCCAAAATTGTTTGCCATATTCACTTGATACATTTTTGTTTTTTACATTGTTACACATAGTGACATCTATAATTCCAGTTTCGCTGTCTGATGGCAGCATCAGAAGAATAAGAAAAGAATGGGAGAGGCACTTCAGCTTTTGTATGTATAGCTCCACCTCCATCAACCCCACAGCTGGCACCGAGACAAGAGAACAAGAGATCCACCTCACACCTCTCTGATCCGCATCAAAG
The DNA here is from genome assembly GCF_963930695.1 of Labrus bergylta. NCBI lineage: Eukaryota > Metazoa > Chordata > Actinopteri > Labriformes > Labridae > Labrus > Labrus bergylta. The sequence continues at coordinate 12,390,446 of NC_089209.1, read as the reverse complement.
CAAAACCACAGACACACACACACACACACACACACACACACACACACACACACACACACACACACACACACACACACACACACACACACACACACACACACACACACACACACACACACACACACACACACACACACACATATCTGAGAGCCTTTCGAACAAATTAGAGAATCAATATCTGGCACTGCTGCCATCTTCCCTGCGTAGTATCCCACAAGATGCTGGTGTGAGAAATTTGGTAACTTCATATCTGCAAACTTATATGCAGAGCTGCGGAATTTGAATTTTGTATCATATATTCTGATGAATGCAATTTATGTTGGGTTGGGTTGAGGAAGTGGAGATGAAGACCGAAGGCAGGGAAGAGTATAGGAATGGGAAAATGGAAGTAATGATGCAGGGGAAACTATATTATATTGTTTGTCACAAAAACCAGCTTTCCATCATCTTGGACTAAACCTGGTGAGTTCACTGCTCCTGCTAAATATGATGAAGGGTATTAATTATTGACTCAATTTAGAATTCCATTTACAGAATGTGTGACCTTTTGTTTATTGCTTAACTGCATTAGATTTTATTTCTTAATCCTCAGTGAACTCCATTATTTGTTGAAAGGACTGAAGCACCTTTAAGCAACCTCCGCTCAGAGATCAAGGTTGATGTAGTCAAGGTGATTGTATCTTCAAACCAGGAAATAGAAAATAAAATTGAAACATGAACTTATATTTTCTGGATTATAATAAAGGTTTCAGACTCAAACTAATGCCTCTCCCTTAAATTTAAATCACAAGAATTTATTTTAGTGTTATTTTAGACATTTGAAATTCATTTAAAAGCGATCTACACACTTTCACAATTAATGATGTCAGTCTGGGACATCTATTAAGTAGCGCTGCAAGATTTGTAGATTGAAAACCTCTTTATTTATCTTATACTGGCATCATTAAAATCCCTGCCTGAACCTGTTCATTTCGGTTGCTGTCTCTTTAAGGCCCACCCCTCCCCATTGTGTCCACTTTCCTCTGATTGGCCAGCTCTGTTTGCAGTTGCAGGTAAATGTGGGGTAATGCTGCATTCATGTGCTTCTGCGGTGGTCCAAGTTTCCAAGTTGGGAAGTCGTTCCTCCGACTTCAGTGTGTTCACATGATTTCAGTTCGGAAAGTCGGAATGTTGTAACAACAGCAAAAAAAAAAGTGTTGATGCTACGAAGGAGATCTGTGAAATGTAACTTTTAAAAGTTATATTTGAGCCAAAAGTGCAATTAATAAAAAGTGCGTTAATATTAACAAAACATATTTTGCCCCTCATGTGATTACCATTCTGACGTCAAGTCGGCCAGTCGGGCACCTGATTCTTTTCCAAGTTTCCGAGGTGTTGTCCCGACTTGAGCGGGTGTTCATGCGGATTTTACAACTAATTTTTCCGATGTGTCCTACACCACATGAATGCACCATAAGCTTCTGGGCATTTTCTAAAACTTTGCTCCGTGCTTTGCTCTTAAACCTGGTCAGGTTCTGGCCATGTCTCGCAAAGTTTTCTTCACGTCTCGTTCAGAGTAAGCTTTTCACAGCTAATCTGGATCATTCCTATCACTAACTTTAAGGTTCGAGTGCAGCGTAACTGAAGAAGTAAACCATCTTTCTGTATTTCATTTCTGCACGGCATCATTACACTTACACTTCATGATAAACTGGTATAAAAGTTTATGCTCAAAGTTTCTTGGAGAAAAACCTTTAGATCCCGCGCCCTCCTCCTCAAGTACACACAGTATATGCGTCCCTACCAATACTGATGTGAAACCTACGCCCTTGGTTATTACAGAGTGTGTGAACTTTGGATAAAAATCACTAAACAAATGGAGTCCATTATTTCAAGAACTGCAGTTTTTTTTTTTGAATTACTATTCCCAAGCAGCTTTTCTTATCAAATAATAGTGAACGTTTTTTATTTTATTTCAATCAGCGACTATTTTTAGAATACAGAGCTGTACTAGAAAGCACATTTTCATGGACCAAGATGAAAGATGGTGACGGTGATGAGGAAGGAAAGTTACTGTAAAGGTGAAGGAGAAAGGCAGGAGAATAAAGTTAAATAAAGAATAGTAAATCGCTTGCCCTTTAGCGAAGAAGAACCCCAGGTATATATGTCTCTATCTTATCAGCCACATCTCTCCTCTATCTCATCATTATCACCCCTCCTTTCCTTCCTCTTCTGCCCTTTTTTTTTCTTTAATTGGAAACCTTTTTCCTCTCACATCTCTATTCTCAATTATCTGCATGACTCGTCTCTTCTGCTCTGCCCTCTGTTACCTGCATTTATCCCTCTGTCACCACTCCGTTCTTCTCCTCCATCACTCTGCGAGTCCTCTCCCCCAGGCAAAAGCCCTGTCTCATCTATTCCACTCCCATCTCCTCTGTCATACACTCCCCCCCCCCTCTTCTTCCTCCCCTCTCTCCCGTCGCTCACTCTCGCCTTTTCCTCCCTGCAGCCCTGTCGTCGAGATGAGACGTCTGTGTGTACCGAACACTGATCTCTGCAGACACCTGTTCCACCCCCTCCCGCTCTCTCCTCTGTCCTGTCCTCATCTTTCCCCCCCCTTCTCCCCTCTCACACACATATAAACACTCACACTCACACACACACAGTGCACAGAAGGGGATGAGGGGGAAAAGCGTGAAGCAAAACGCTCTGGTGAATAATTTAAGTCTCTACAGCGGGGAGCCAAAATGGAGCCTGTCAAGCAGACAGATCCATCGAAACAGCAAAGAGACAGGTCGCTCACTATACCTGGAGTCTGATATGGTGCCGGGAAATGATAGACTGACTAATGAGTCCTTCTGATCTCATTATGTTTAAGCTACAATAACCTTTAAAAAGGGAAAATGCTGATTACACTGCATCCCTTAACTCAAGTGCTGCAAGGTGAGTCAATAAAGTCAGAGCGTCAGTGGAGATGTGAGTTTGTGGAACACAGCCTTTTGGTATTTACAATGAAATTAGAGCCCTATCTTTTATGACCACCTTTTTTTTCATGATTAGCTTCTTTTTTTTTTAAACTAGCTTTATCCCCAATGCAACTATTGGATTGTTTTTTTTTATTTTTAGTGATTTCTTAGTCATTGATTTTCAACATTTTATAGTTTTTTTAAACTTAAAAATCAGTGGCAAATAAAGTGGCATGCACGGGTGGTGCCATTGGTAGCCTATGTATCTGTTCTGGTGTATCAATTTAATGCTGGCAAGCTAGTATAGCAAACAGCTGATTCAGAGAAGAGGTTTAGTACTGGGCAGAAGAAGCCCCCCGTTGGAAAATCTTTTTCACGTTTGACCATGAAAGAGTTTTCATGGTCAAACGTGAAAGAAAATGTTGGCAGTGTTGAAGACTAAAAATCGTCTCTGGGAGAGACCAAGGACTACTAACAACAATTTCAATACATCACATTCATAGACTATAAATGTTAAGGGACAAAGCCGGAGTGATGTCACCCATATGTTTCCACAGGGGGCTTTGAAGTCCCACCGATGGAGCTCCCCTAGCTGGAAATGCTGCCTCACCCTAACTTTTAGTCAACCTAACGACAGGCTGAGAACTGGAGCTGAGGTGGGTTTTAAGCACCTTGACAAACTGTTACACTGCATCCTCCTGTCAAACTGGTCAGCTATGCACCTTATTGTGAATAACGCTTATCCTTCATAAAATCAAAACGGATGAATAATTAAAAAATGCAACCTCCGTACAGTGTGTGCCGATAAAAACATGAGCTAATCAGAACTAGTTTAGTTTTTTGAACCAGGCTGTACACATGTTAAGTACTGCTAAATTTTTTTTTTTTTTTTTTAAATAGGGTGTTTAGGTGACTTTCCACTGCTTCTGCAGCCGGCCTCAAGTGGACACTCGAGGAACTGTAGGATTTTGCACTTCCGCATCAGCTTCATTTTTCAACACCGGAGATTGACGCTTGATCAAATCACATCGCACGTTTGAAAAACAGAAATGAAGAAAGACAGAAGTAATGAATAAAACATCAGTTTCAGACGTGGCAATCGGCTGGGATTAGCAGTGATTTTTCACGATCAGCGCAGCTCTTTAGTTGTTTTATAACAAATAATCCATACAACAAAGAAACAGACAGGGTCAAGAGGAAGTGAATTGCTTCACATCATATGACAGTATATATTTTTAAAGAAGAAAGAAGAAAAGGATAAGAAGAAAGTAGATGGGTTACACTGCTGTATAAATGCCTTGTGTGTTTCCTGAGAGTCCGAGAACACCTTTAATAAATCTTAAAGGTTGTTTTAGTCCTCGAGTGTACAAGGGGGGGGGAGTTTTTAGAACTAGTTGCATGAATAATAAAGACATCATTTTAGGTTTCAGTAAGATTTCCAGTTCTATTCATAACATTTTTTTTTAGCTTTTACTAATTACATTTTTCACTCTTAGAAAATTCTATCTAATATGGTCAATTTAAGTATTTAATTGTCTGTCACTCTGTACCTATGTGGATGGTATTAGGCTACATGTTTGCATGACAGGTGCTTTATATCCTAATTTGGATTGAGTTGATTCCCAAATAGTCCAATCATCTATTTTCAGTGATTTCCTTTAGAAGACTCTTCCAGAAACTAGTGTGCAAGAATTGTGCCACAATGGAAGAAAAAGTAGAGGAGAGAAGAATGCAGGGAAAATTGAGGACATTAAGAAGCAATAACACTCACAGTTCAATGGCTTTGTTCCACATGATAACGTAGCCTGAGAGCGTAAAGGACTCCACGTTGACGATGTGGATGTTCCCTCGTTCTGTGCCGATGTACAGCCATTTACTCTGGAAGGGCAGGTGGCAAAAAGTTATTCTGTGAAAAGAAAGAAAACAAGACGAGAGTTAAAAGAAAGGACAAAGAAAAGAAAAAGAGACAGCCGAGAGACTGGAGAAATCCCTCGGCATCATTGCACAAAACTTGGAGGGGGTTATTTACCACTTATCCAGGTCAAAGCGGTCTCAAGCCAGCAAGATTTTAGAGCCACTCATTCAACCACTTCCCTCCCAAAAATTAAAGGATGCAGCTTCCAATAATTTCCCTGTTTTCATCACCGCTCCCTCACCTCCTCCTTTCATCCATCCATCAGACTTAAGGAGGGACGGGCTTCTAACCTCTCATTAAACTCAACTCCAGCTCTCCATTCATCTCCTCATCCCTTTTTCATCATTTTGTTCTTTCATCCATCCTCTGACTCAACCCCCCCAATCCATCTGAGGAATAGTAATGCGCACGACCTTGGTAATCTGAGGCTTGCTAATATTTCAAGGTCGTCCAGCTCCTTGAGTGATACTTCAGATTTTTTATTCGTACACCTGTGGACTTCAGGGGGCCCGTGGCGAGAATACAAAAGTACCTGCTTCATCACCGGACCATGTAGGCGGAGAAAATTAAGTTGTCTTTTGACAGCTTTATCGTCTTTGTCCACATTTTTTTTTTTTTTTTTTGAAAAGGGAGGACACGCTGGAGTACTTTCCACTGTTTAGCCGGAGATTTTCCTCGTATTTAACAATGGAATTAGTCTGCACAACAAGTGGGATATTTGAGCTGCTGTCAAGGAGGGATTAAGCAGATGTAGAATGGTATGTCAAGAAAATATTACACTGAGATAAAATGGAATGAGTTCTTTCCGTGTAATCCCATCAAGTGGTATCTTGTCGGAGTTGAATTAATAAAACTGTCACTAATTTTACAACCAGGCTCTGTGCTAAGAAAAAAAAAAGACTATAACCTCTTTTCACCATTCTTCACTTTTCTGAATTTAATCAGGTTTCAACCTCGTCTCTGAATGACATGAACATAGTAAATGTCAACATAGGGAGACCATATTGTAATTTCGCTTGTCTCCAAACATACAAATACAATACATTAGCCAATAGGAATGCTCTGTGTAAACACGTCCTTGCAGTGACTTTCAGTGTGCTCCCTCTGTGTATTAATGCTTCGAAAGCTTGTAAAGCCGCCTCAATCCCTCCCCTCCACCACCCCCTCGCTTCCCCTCTCTGTGAGTTTATCTCACAGGGTTGCTCCAGGGTTGTATTGTGAGTAGTAGCTCCACACGTGCACACATGCACACACACACACACACACACACACACACACACACACACACACACACACACACACACACACACACACACACACACACACACACACACACACACACACACACACACACACACACACACACACACACACACACACACACACACACACACACACACACACACACACACACACACACACACACACCATCCCCTTCTGCCCCACTGCTCTGCTATGAAACATGGACATATTCTCATTTTTTTGTGCAGGAGGAGGAAAGGCATCGGGGCTACTTGACATAAATCTCGTCAATGCAGTCCAAAATGTGCAGAGACACACAATGCCTGATACAAAACACAAACACACTCAGGTGTATTTACATATAGCATGAATATATATCCTAGATAATCAGATAGAGAGATGCACAGTGTTTTTTTTTTTTTTTTTGGTCTTATCTGACCAGGCAAGGTGACTCAGAACAGCATGACTTCTCTTGGAACCCTTCAAAAATATTTTTACATTCACAAGAGATTTCAGGAAAAAGAACATGTTATTCTTTCCCTTTACAATTCAAATACCAGAATTTGCAAATCTGCCATTACCAAGTGTCTATCCAATCCCAGAGTGACAGTGGAAAACGAGAAGAATTTCATACTTCTCCCCCTGTAACAAATACTGAAAATGAATGCCATAGAAATGAATGTTCGTATCTTGTTTCACAGTCTTCACAACTGAAAAAACTTCAGTAAATCTTGGTAGTAGCAGCTATTCCAAATGGAGAAGATGTTCTTCCAACACATCTGTCTTTCAGATCCTCCAAAGACAATTAAGGGAAAAACAGATTTTTGATAGTGATACTCCTATAACATGTCTTGAAACTGGTCTAAATTGGCAACTCTGCTCATCCTAGTAAAGGGGGAAAGTGTTACTTCTTAGACTGATCTTGTTCCATACATGCATACGTCGTGTTTTCTGATGAAAAATCTCCTCCTGCTGTCTTCAAACAGACATTTATCGCTCACTGTGAAACATTGGTGTGGAAAATGCCAACAAAGGCTGTTTCTGCTAGGTGCTGTAAGTCACTTTGTTTTGACAGCGTGTACATTAAATTGTACTATGTAAAAATCATCAGTCATGTTACTGATGGTCTTGTTTGCCTTTGTAGATCACAAAGAGGCATCCATATTAATATCAGTCTGTTTCATAACCAGTTCAAAACTTCCCCACAGGAGCTTTTGTTAAAAGTTGTATTATAGGATATTTTAGAATGGCCTTGTATTTAAAGGTATAGTATGCAACATTTTAAACAGCAGATATATAATTTATCCCACCTAAATCTATTGTTATGGAATGACTTAATAAACGACCTCTGGGTTTGTTGTTTTCAGTTCTGTGTTCAAACTGAAAAGACAGCATATTAGTGTGTAACTCAGAGGCTCAAACGTGTTTCATACATGTAGTTTTTTTTTGTTTTTGTTTTTTTTTACATGAAGCCCCTCCCGACCAACTGTTAGCCCTGCACACAACGTGGAGAAAGAGAGAAACGGCCCCGCCCACTATTCAGAGACATCCATTTTAAACCTTGATAACGTTTTTTTAACACAAAATACACAGTTGTTGGCGTAGTCGCCCAGAGTTGGTTTCCTGCTGCTCTGAACGAGACGTTATGAGACGTTTTCCGGACATGGCCAGAACCTGACGGACCTGACGGTTCTGCCGACGTATTACAGCAAAGCATGGAGCATAGTTGTAGGACATGCCCGTCCCGGCAGCTCTTTTAAGGACAGGCCCACCAGGGAGCTAACTTAAATTTTCCTGGGACTGCAAACAGAGCTGGCTAAGAAGACAGTTTCAGACAGTGGCTGAAATGAATGACTTTACTTAAGCCAGATGAGATACATAAGGAGGTTTCTGAGCTACACAACTCGCAACGCTACTCAATAGGTGTCCCAGACTGACATAATTAATTGTCATAATTAAGTCAGTATAATAGATCTCCTTTAAATCAAGACTTTTTCATTATAAATCAAGAGGATAGTCTTTTAGTTGGGTTCAGATAACAATAAAACAAAAGATCAAGCCAAAAGTGCCTCTATTTGCAACGACAGATACGTTTGCTTGTTGATTATTTCACTAATTTGAGTAAGAAAAATGTTTCACAAGTATGTTAACTAATGCACATTAGTCCTATATGAACTTGGTTTTTAGAGTCCCAAGCCCAAGAGCTCTTTAACTTATATGGGTAGTTGATCATTGAAATGCACGATGACTTTTCATGACAACTGGTAGTGTTGTCGTATCCAGTAGGCAGACTGTCTGCTGGGTTTAATGTCCTTTTCCATCTGCACAAACAGATGTGCCTCCTCTGTACATATAAGGGCTGGTAGAGATGTTTTTTTTGGTAGAACACTGTTTGCATACACATTTATCTTCATCTTTATTTATGTGCCTGTATACAGTCAGCTTATCTTCATGCATACATTTGTGTATATATACATCGTACTGCAACTGACATAAATTAATGTAACCACATACAACCCGTGTATTTATATATATTGCATGTTAATGTATGTTGTGTATAAATTTGTTTGATCTCTCTTTGTGCACACACGAGCTAGCTGACTGAAGTGTTGAGCGGCAGAATAAGAGGGCCGACTGAGAGGCAGTGTCAGAGGCATAATTATACAAATTTGCTTGCAGTTACAGAGGGTGTGCGTCTGTTTCTCTTCGCGTGTGTGTTTAAGTGCGTGTAAATAGGCACCCGGTTGTTTGCGAAACCGTGTGTGTATGGTTGTGTTCACACTTGTTGTGCATGCACGTGTCTCCTGGTGAAATCTGCAGCTTCAAGTGGTCACGACACACAAAGGCAGCTGCCAGCTTGGAGGCTCAGGGCCAAACACATTGCCTCAGTAATGACAGACGCCTGCCACACACACAAACACACAAACACGCATACACAGACACACACACAGCCCTGAGATTAACTGCACTGTGGACTAGACGTATGAGAGCATGGTTCACTGCAAATGAATTGAGTAGAAGGGGTACTTTAGAAAATCATCATCTGTAATGCATGGATGTGTGATGTTCCCATCAGAGCTGGAGCTCGCTGTAGATGGAGCAATCTGTCTGCCTCATATTAGAAAAACACCAGTTAGAATACTTTAATCTAAAAAGCCTTAATCTAGTGATATAACATTATTAAACAGCCCTCGACCAGGCATAATAATTATGCATGTGTGTACTACTTTAAAGGCAAGGAAAACTAATCAGTGTCATTACTGTATTGTAATCAAAGCTGTTTATGTTATTATTGGTATACAATGTGTACAATATTATTGTACAATAGGATCAGAGCACAAAAGACAGATATTCCTTTGGGCATTGTTTAGATTTGGTAATTTGGGAGACAGTGTGCAGATGACAATGAGACATAAAGGTTCATTAAGTGTTGAGTAGCCGTCAGATTTTTAGGAAACTGACCATTATTTTTGAAACACGCACGCATATTAGAAATAATGTCAGTGATGTATGATATCATGAGAATATGTGAAGGAGTCAGTTTTAATCAAAGAGTGAAGGGACTAGGAACGGTATCGAGCACCAGTAATCTTTTGGTTACGGTATGTGAAAGTACAGATAAGGAAGAGGACAAACGTTTCTTCTATCAGTTTTTATGTTAACATTCCGTCTTATTGCAGATCTTTCCATTCTCACCGGCTGTCGGCCAATCAGTGGACTAGTTAAGCTATTACAGTCTGATTTTGTTTCTATTATTGAGTATAATAAAATAGTTTGGATTAACGAGCTTTGGCCCGCTTTTCCTGTACATTTTAAGACTGTAGGTTTCCAATCAATATACAAGCATTAGACGGATGTCTGTCCATCTGTGCCAACCCCACCCCTCAGTGTGTGTTTGTGTGTGCGTGTGTGTTTGTCTGTGTGTCTACGGGCTCTCAGCTGAGAGCAGACTTCAGTGTTTGATAAACGTTAGCAAAAAAAACTGAAGAAAAGAAGAAATTTAACTGCACAGAGAGGGTTCGTCGTCATTAAGAAAGCACCTTCAAACACTGGAGGCAACAACGCCAACACAGTACGACTTGTACAGTTTACCCAATACACTATGCAGACATGTATGGACATTACCTTTATACATCATGGACAATCTACTTGAGATATTTTAGGTTTTGGTGCCTTTTATTTTTAGGGAAACTCCTTCTGGGATCAAACCTGAGATTCAGGCTATTTTAATATCTATATTAAGTGACTCCGATGGAAAGATTTAAGCAGCTAAATTCAAATATAATAAACTACGAGGGATACAGCCAAAAAAATGGACCTGAAGAGAAAGAAAATCCTATCTCAACCTCACCCTATGAATGAACTGAATCAGTTTCTTGATGCCCCTTTAATGTGAAAAAACTAGATGGTTGATATTTTTGGTTTCTGTGCTTCTCAGCGCTCCTGCAGAGATGAACCCTTAGATTGAGGCTGTTTCAGTTTCAATAATGAGTGTCCCTGAAGCAAAGATTTGAGTACATCAAATACGATAAGAGTCGGGTAACACTTAAAAATATAAATAAAATAATAACCATTAGGGGAAGAGCAAGTCTGCTTTGTGTTGCATGCTTTGATGTGTGCTAAATGTATAAGTGTTGACCCCGACTCCCCCCTCTTATTATACCTCATCACATCACCCTGCATTGGAGATAGCATCCACATCTGCAGTGCTGTCCTGTGAGGCCAGGAGGTGACGAGAGCATCCTACGCCAGAATGACTCGGCAGGATTTCTTTTTTGCGCTTGCTCCATCCCCGCACTCCTACCCACAGACTGACTCACTGCTCGCTGGCTGAGACCCAGTCTGTCTCAACTCCTCCTCTCCTCTCCTCCCTACTCTCCTCTCTCCTAGAGCCAGTGATCTGATGTGAATGGATGCTGAAGCTGGAAGGCTTTCTGCAACACTGCTTTCACCCATCAAGTCAAATTCTGATCAGAAGAAAGCAAGGATAGAGCATGAAGAAGGGAAGGTGGGATAGAAGGACCTGTTGGGAGTAGAGGAATAAGCCTTTCCATGATAGGAAGCAAAGAGATTTGAAGATTAATGGGTAAAACACAGAACATAGTTGGAGAAAAAACTATTTCTATGAGCCAAACAAGATCCTTTTATTGCCATTACTCATTCATGTTATTTAGTTTATCAGTGTAACCTAGAGATGCTAGTTGGCATACAGTTAACTCTATTAGCAATATTACTGTACAATGTAAATGTCAATCAAATAAAACTATAGTTTAACATTTAATAATAAAAACCCTTTCTTACGTTAATGTGAGAAATGTAAAAATAACTCATGTCAATGCACCAAGAAGGATGCTAAGTCCAGGTCGGGTTAGCCTAGCTCAGAAGCAGTGAATAGCTAGCCCTCGGTATCTCCAAAGCAAAATAAAAAACAACCTTGTGAATATTTTTTACAACTATAACATTGTATTTTGTTTCTTTAATTCCTACACAAACAACAGTACAAGAACGAGGAACCGTTGTGTAAGGGTCGTTGATTGCAGGCACTTTCATGGCTAACTCCTCAGAGTTATCACTGTCAAGTTTACCAGTTGGCAAACAGCGACAGAATGAAAAGCTAGCTGGATGGACACGTTCGCACTGGATAACCCCATTAAAGATGACCAAGATCAAGATGTTTTAGTATATTTAACAAGCTGTTTCCCTCTTACTCTTTCCAGTCTTCATGCTAAGCTAACCAACTCGAGGCTTTAGCGAGATAATTAATGATCATCAAAGTGTGCTCTATGTAGCTTTGAAATAGGCCTTTGTAATAATACTGCCAACATGTTAATTCATTAATTCATCAAGTATTCAGGGTAGTTTAGTGTCTAACTTAGCTTTTTACAGGCTGTTGTTTCTTTTCATTCTGTTGCCCCTTGTTAAGAAGCTGCTGTGGCAGTTCTGGTTGGGTGACTGTCCTTTTGTTAATGCAGGAAATGGCTGCCTTGTCCTCTACACCCTGACAAGGTAAAGTCAAGCACTGAATAAATAGCAAGAGGGAAAACAAAGGAGCAATTTAAACAGTGGGACAGAGCGGCAGTGGGTGACCAAGACCTTTTATATTTAAGGTTTGTTGAAGGTTTTACAGGTCTGACTAATTCAGCCCTGCAGTGAGGTAACTACACTATGTTATGGCTTCACTGAGACATCCATACTTTCTCCTAAGTGACACCAAAGCCATTTGGAAATTAACCAGAGGTTATTTCTTTTGATTATTATATTTAAAAGACTGGATCTTAGCAACAAAGGTGTGCATAGCTTTGATTAAATATACAAAAAAAAACAAAGCAGAGAGATATTTACAGCCTTAATAGCCAGAGGACATCTTAAATGCTTAACTGAATGCAATACAATTAACTGAGCCGTGTTATGGGAAAATAAAAATCAGGATGGGTTTAACAAAAACCTGATGGTCCCATTTAGAAAATATATAGTATTATATATGAAGAAGACTACGGAGAAGTGAATCAAACTGGAAAATGGAGGGCTGAGCCACTCACACACGTGAACATAATTGTATAGGGATGTAAGATGTGATTTTCTTCCTGCATTTTGTAAGAACCCGTTGGATAAAGAGAAAGAAAAAGATAGCTGTCTATCAAGATTTTGTTCTTCTACAATAACTTGCAAAGCCAAAAAATAGCATTAGTTTTAGCATATTTTCAGAAATAACTACATTGAACACACAAACACTTGTTCCAGGCACATTCTTAGATAAGTAATCAATATATTGAATCTGTTACATGCAAATCTGTTTAGGTCCTAGTTGTGCATACATGAATGCATACATGCATAGAACTACACCTGCGTACTCCTCTGCATGGTCTTGAGCATGGTGTGCTGTGCCAAAAATCTCAGGAAGATTAAGTACTTGGCATGTCGCCAGTTTGTCGCAGGACAAAAGGGCTACACATACAACCATGTATGACATGCATCAATGCACCTGACGCCGCTATTTTATATGTAAACTCAAAAAGCGTCCAGGTCTCGATACGCACACGCTTAATGCCCCTCAAGCAGCAATTCTGTCACATCCTTTTCCTGGATTATCATTGCAGTGCTCTACAGCCTCTTCTGTGTGTTTACGTCTGGCATGTGCACTATAGGCAGCTGCTGATGCAATGCTTTGAGACGCAGCTGCTCTGTGTTGCAAGTAACACATACGGAGGACAAACACAGTTACACTTGCGGGCAATTAAATTACCAGCTCAGTTCAGCAGTATGTCTTTGGGATGTGATAGGGAAACTAGAACCCAGCTAGAGAAAATATCTGGGTTTTTTTTTTTTTTTTTTTTCAGACTCCCAGTTGTTAAACTGAGAAAAGCTACTGGTATTCTGTGAGACTGCATAGCCCTCAGGTGCAGGTTAGCAGACTGATGTCTAATACTCAGATTAGCTAGTGAGTCCGTCTCCCTGAAGCTCAAGCACGGCATTTGCATTTTCTCCTCCAAATGTCCACGTCTTATTATGTATAGATGAGGACTGAAAGCCAGCATTTGTTCTCTTGAAATTTTAATGTGATGGGAACAGGGAATGAGGAGTGGGATGTATAGACCTCCTCCTGCTCGTGTTACCAATTTCACTTTGTTTTTCTCCTTTTCCTTCCTTTCCCAAATTCTTTAAGTACACTTCCTCCCAAGCCTCTTCCCCAAGTCCCGAGTCACTTTGCACATCCTCTCTCCTATCTTGACTTCTCATGAATTGCAGTCCTTTCACTAGTGAATGTTGTGACTCGTCTCTGTTGTCTCCAGGTTGTTGCATTGGACCTCAGCGCTTACTGAATGTCAGAGGCGGTGGAGCGCCTGCGCAAATACACAATGCGCCCTGGAAGCAGCTGCGGGTCACCTGTCTGTCACATCAGCACTGCCTCAGATCATTGGCTCTGACGTTTAACCCATGAAACACTTATCCCAGCGACAGATCACTGGTCGGTGACATGATTGGCTCTGATTGGTAATCATTGCATCTGTGTTTGGAGGAGACAGTGGAAACCTAGTTCCTTGAAGTAATCACTCAACTTGGAATTTGGAGTTTAGAACGATTTCTTTCTTGTTTGTTTTGTCAATTTATTCTGTTTTCAGACCGACATTATTAAATTCTTTTATCTTTATCTTTTAATTCTTATTAGAGCATGTATTACGTGTCGCTAGCTGGATTTAAATTATCTCCGTTAAGTTTTTTTCTCCATGTTGCCATGGTTAACCTTTTTTATTATAGAGTATGATTAAAAAATGTTTCCCTCAAATCATACTTAAGTTTAAAGCAGTATCAGTCTTGGTCACTCATGGACAATTTGAAATTGGCAATTTTATAAACTGCAGCTCAAAACCTAAATTATCTACTTTAGCTGCTTTCTAGTTAGATTTAACAACATCTTTTAATAGAGATGTAACGATTCCCTCAACTCATGATACAATTCATGATTCGATTCGCTCACAATTTATTTTATAAAATGAGACTGTAGACAAATTATGACTGAAAAAGACTCCTTTAGGGGCTGCAAACCCACTTGTCAGTGCTGTTTGGCCTTTTAATGTTGTTTTTTTCTCGCAACAAGGGGAGGCGATTGGAGCTTCTCATTGTGGTGTTGATTAAATGTTGCGTCATGTTTAGTGATAGTTCCCAGTCTTCTTGCAATATTTGCACACAGTTTTTGTCTTGTCTGTTATCTACTCACCACTTTCATTTTTTGTCTTGAGGAAGCCAAAATGCTTCCACACCTCCGATTTTAAAAGACGGTGGTGCGTCCTCAATTTCAAAATCTTACTCTGCTGCTGCCAACCATCTCTGCTCTACAGCTGCTGATGCTCATGATATTATTGCGATCCATTTTTGAGAGTACCGATGTGAATCTTGACACCTTTGAATCGGTTTATCACGATTTTATGATTAATCTTTACATCCCTATCTTTTAACATAGGAATTTTTGTTAAACATCCAAATTACATTAAATCTGCTTTGCAATAATATTAACTATGCTCATTTTTTTTTACAATAAAAGACTTATAATACAGCACATATCAAGACTATGTTTCCCCTTATTGAAGATAAACTGTAAGTGTAATATTTCTTATCATAGAATTTGTACCTTTTAATTTCACAGTCTTTTCATATCTGCTGTGTGTATTCTTTAATCTGTTTTGTGGTTCTATGTGTGTGTTTTTGTGTGACAACCAGTTGGAGTGAACCTTCAGGTGTTTTGGGTAGGTCCACACCTGTGCCCCACTGTGCGGAAAGCCTCCGAGGCAGAGAAGTGACCCAAATAATGAGAGTCAGTTACAGACCAACCCAAACAGAGAGAGAGAGAGAGAGAAAGAGGGAGGGAGAGAGAGAGTCGGCCTCTCTGTCACCTCCTTTGCCCTGTGCACAGATTTGCAGGCGTGCGGACACATTTGCCAAATGAAAAGCCGTCTGTTGGCATACAGTTTGAGAATCAGAGGAAAAACTGACGGTTCACACAGGCGGCAAAACTGTGACACTAGCCCTGCTCAGAAGGACGCAGTTCATGTAGCACCAGAGCGAGTGTGAAGTCCTCATTGAGAAGGGAGAGGAGAAAGACAGAGTAGAAGGAGATGGAAGAAAAGCAGAAAGAGAAGGAGGAAGAGAGTAGGGTTAGGGTGGACACATGAGCAGCTTACAGATTGTGATTCCACAACAGCGCTGTAAGTTCTGCCGTCATAATGCCTTTGTTCTAACACATTGTATCCGTGACAGCGTTGGTGTCCCAGTGTGGGGTTTCATATTGCGTTACAGTGTTGCAAAAGCGATTGACATGTGAGCACACAGCGGGAGCTTCACATATATAACACACAGCGCTGTTCTGCCCCGCTGGCTCTGACGTTACCCATCGCTACTGTCTCCTGCTGTCTCCCCTCCGGTAGGCCTCTGTTACTTCCTACTATGGCGGCTAAGTAGCGGAAGGACTTCTGCTCAGTGTTTCACACACTGCATATTGAGGTTTACAGCTACAATATTGGATTAGCTCTTTCTATGTGGTTCATCTAACCCGTCTCAAAGAGATCAACCTTTCTTCAGCTCATGTCCAAAACTCAAAAGACGGCGCTGTGTAGTATTGTCAAAGTTTGATGTCTCACCATAAAACAGGAAGTTACTGTTGCTCAGTCCAAACTGCCTCAAACTTTACTCATTTGAAAAGTGTTCCCTTGTGATAATATCTGCATTCTAACACAGCATACTTGTACTGCGTCTAAGAGACATGACAGTTCACAGCTTTTTACAAAGTTGAGGTCTGATAAAAACATCACTGCAGCTGCACGCTTCATGGCTGTGCCCCAACCCGGATATGAACCCTGTTGTGCTCTTTCACTCCGTACACCAACAGCAGTACAAAAAAACAAAGATTTGTGGCCTCATACAAAGTTATGTGCTCGAACCTGCTGGCGTTACTTCTCAGAATTCTGTTGTCATGGAGAAGTAATCCAGTAACCAAATGCCACAGAATTGCAAGTTGGACTGCTACAGTACATAACTTGACTTAAATCACAGATATTCAATTTAGCTATTCAGGTTTTTTAGAATAAAGAGTTAGGCTAGCAGTTCCCCCCTTGCTACCACTTTGTATGTTTAGCTAATGAATTCAAGACTAGCAATGTGATGAATTTAAAAAAATAGAACTTCACTATAAAGTACATGCACATACAGTATCTTTATAGTCAAACCTTTTTTTTGAATCTAGAAGTATTGGGTTTAGTGAAAACATGAGCTTGAATGATTATTAGGTTTTTGTTTTTGGTGCATTCCTCACCTCTCTTTGTTGAATTTAAGGGAGTGCAGGATGGCTGGTCTCTTCTGCCTCAGGTTCCACAGGTGAACACTGTCGTCAGCCAGAGCACTCACCAGCGCTCCCTGAGAAGAAATGAAAAGAAATGAAAATTAAACACAAAGGACAAGTTTATACTCTGAGATTATGCAGCCTGTGCAGATGAGCCTCTTTTTTTTTTTTTTTCCTGTTTGTGTAATCTCTCTCTGTGAGCATGACATGCATGAGTCAGACTGCCTTCCCTGGACGCTTTAAATCCGGCAGCTTTCTCCCAGGTAACAAGGATGATTCATGGGACGTATACGCATGTACGTGTGTGTGTAGGAGGCAATAAAAATCGTCTTCATCTGCCTGAGGGGTTCGTTCAAGCTGCTGAGTCACAGTCACACACGCGCACACACACAACAAACACACACGACTAAGCATGAAATACTGCATAAATATGAAGTCAAACCAATTTATTATCGTTTTCTTTCATATAAATCAGAAAGCACTCATGGCATGTTTCCAGTCTGTCAGGTGACACTTGACAAAATTCTGCAGATTTTTAGTGTTGCGTTTGTATTTGCCTCCTGTGAGGCTTTAGTACAAAGTTTGTATGGGTTGTGTCAGTTCTTATACCGGTATCATTATTGTTGCAATAATAAGTGGCAATAATGGTGTTGGAGGAGACCTCTGTGTGGATACCAGTACTGATATCAGTATTTGAGACATGCTCAGTTATAATACTAACACTATGTGGTCATCAGAGGGCTGCATCTGTGTCAGTTCTAAAACAATAATGGGTACTTAAAGCAGTTGTGATTACATACACATTATTTTATCAAAATAAGTTGTAGAAAATTGCCTTAGAAAAGCAAACCTCTTCATATCCTGACCAGGTCAAATTAGAAATACATATCAAAGAGGAATATGACAAAGAATTTCTGTTGCAAACTTTTGACACTTGACAGTTTAAAGTACTCTCTGCTTTGAACGCAGATCTCAAAAAAAGGGACTGAGGATCATTGCCTAGCTTTAATATCAGAGGCATTTGGTCCGATGATTGACTCTACCCTTGGCTGTGAGGAATATAAGGCAGAGAATAGAAGTCACTGTAATGGAATAAAACAGTGAGTGATGTACGACCAGAGGGGGAAAAGCAGATAAGGGTGCTGAGTTACTTTCACACAACCAATGTGATCATTCATTCATTCCCTCTTCCCTACAACAGTACACTACTTTTTGAAAAAAATTTAAGGCGTGAAATGTGATTACCGGGATGAGCATTCATAAATAAGCCCTTAAGTCTTACTTTATGACATTCAGCACAGAGGACTGTTTTTTTAACAGACTCCAGTAGAACACTGAGGAAAGATAATAACATACCTCTTTTTTACTATAGAAGAGTCACCTGTCTTTGGTAGTACTGGACTTATAGGTGAAGACACAATTCAATGGTGTAACATAGTACAGTATTTTGTGACCTACCTCGTTGATAAGGAACTGTAGCTGGATGACGGCCGATCCACTCTCATGCTGACAGTAGCACTCCACACCTGGACGACCAAACCTGAAAGGTTCTCTGTTAAGGAATGTACAGTCCAGCAAAGGGAACAAACAGCTTGTATTTGTTTGTGTAGACAGCCCAGCAAACTCTTAAAGTAGCAGCATTCATAGTTTCCCTACCTTTCTCAGTAGCTTGATGATTGTGTCACTTTTTCTTTCCACTCAATAGCTTTGCTTAGCGTAAGTAAAATGACAACCCTCATACATGGATGTTTATTTGTTGCAGTCAGAGGTAGTTTCACATTAAAAAGTAAGGAAGGAAGGGAGGAGGGTTTATTTATACAGCACCTTTTAAAAAACAGTCATCACAATGCCAGAGATTTAAGTACAACATAGGACGACATTCGATAGAAGACATTCAAAAAGCAGCTTCAATGTAGTCAGCTACCTTTTGCTTCCACAGTTCACTGAAGGAAAGCAGCTTTAATGTTGTGAAGCTTGTAACTCAGCACCAAACACTTTCCAAATAACCTCGCCCAACGCTGACAATATGCAAGAGTTCTTTTTTTCCCCAGACGTACTGCAGTTCAGAAAAAGCGTCTCAGCTTGTCAAGGTTATTTTGTTTTATCTCTACACCCGACTGGAAGGTCATAAAATCTGATATCAGGTTATCTATTTGCAGAGAAATGTGTCTTTATGGTCGACCAACGCTTACACACACATCGCCGACATCAAGAATTATTGCAGGACGTCACCTTTTCTGACTCAGAAGCACTTCTGATCTTTGAACACTTAGGGTTTCATCGGGGACATTAACATTTTCAGATAATTTATGTATAATATATAAAATAAGAACACTTAGCAGTCAATTACCGAGCGCGACATGTAATCGTAGGGTGCAAAATGTCTGGGAAATACTGAGCCATGCACCTTATTGCAGTTATATAGAAAAGAAGAAGTGAGTAAGTAACAGGGATATACATAGATAACGGGGGTTTTTTTTCAAAAACTGGGAAAGATTGCGGCACAGCACAGTGCTGCAGAGAAAGATGAAGACTGTGGCAGGGCTGATGGGGAGAAAGAAAGGAAGGAAGGAAGGAGGGAGGGAGGGAGGGAGGGAGAGAGAGAGGACTGGAGGGTTAAGATATTTAAATATATAGAAAATGAATCAGCAGAGAAGAGGTGGATATTATGTGAGCAGATCAGAAAATAATAATAGCAAGGAGGGAGGGAGCGGGGACACAGTTAGACAGAGATGGACAGATAAAAGATGTAGAGGAGAGGAGAGGAGAGGAGAGGAGAGGAGGGGAGAGGAGAGGGGAGGAGAGGAGAGAAGAGGAAGAAAGGATGGAGACTGGAGGTAAAATAACAGAGACAAAGAGAATAACAAGCTTCTTCTCTTCCTGCAGAGTGAATGGGTGAGCTTACTGATTACATCCATTCACTCTTCCCATGACTCGCTGGACTACAGTGGATATGGCAATTTTTTTTTCATGCAGGGGTCACATAGAGGTGTGACACCCTGGGGACAGGACTACGGCTTGTCATTAATGTGTTTGTGTGTGTGTGTGTGTGTGTGTGTGTGAGGGTGGGGGACTGTAGGTTGTGTGTTCCTTCATGTAACCAGCTTCTGTAAATTGCCTGCAGAGGTATCCAAGTAAAACACATGCAGCGACTTATGAATACAGATTTATCTCACTATAGAACGATCTCTCATTCATTTACATAGAAACAGCAAAAAAAGGGAATTTGTTCAATCAAGCATCGAGCAGGAAAAACAGCATCACATGTTTGGGAATGACAACAGCAGCAGCAGCAGCAGCAGCCGCAGCCGCAGCCGCAGCAGAGTAAACAAAACCCACCAAAAAAGAAAATCTAATTCAAATGGCAATAATCAAGTCCTCCTCTTGCTCAGTGCAAACTGCGCCTTCAGTCCCCAGACGGGCCCCGGTGTAATTTATTAAGCTCTAATGCATGTAATCATTCCTGAGGTGTGCCGTGGCCATCCCAATGAATAAAGCCACCACATTAACAACGCCTGAAACACCACACACCGTGTCTCTGCTCAGCCAAAAGCCTCCAACTCACCCTCTGCATTATTTGAACTGAGATACAAAACACAAGGTTATTTGAGTAAACAAACATAATAGGTATGTAATGTCATCCCTTCTTCACAGTCTCATCCTGAGGTCCAATTTATTTGTCCCCTATCTCTATGTGACCAGTGACCATGATGTGCTTTTTGTTAGCTTGGCTGAATGTGAGGGAATTTCTAGTCAAGTTTCGCAAAGATATCCAGAAACACAACACCAATGTGAACCCTTATGTTCCTTTGTGTCACCTTAATCTTTAAAACAACAGCTGTTTGCTTATAATGACTTCACATTTTCTGAATATAAAATCAGTGTTGTATATAACTCAGGAGGTACTAAATAATAAATAAAAAAAAGCCCTGGCTCTAACATCCCTGACACTAATGTTGCTTAATCCTGCCAGATTTATCACAAGGCCAGACAGTTCTGAAATCACTGCAGAGCTCGTGCTTTTTTTGCCCCATAATCAGGTATCAGTGGCCTGCAAAAGCTACCCCACAACTATTCAGGTGGATTATCTCTGCCCTCCTCCTCCTGAACAGGAAATTAAAGCACTGCAGCTCTAAGCCAGTGCTGCCCCGACCAGGGGAAATATCAGCTTCACTGGATTTCTGCCAGTAAAACCTCGGGGGGGGGGAGGATTGAGCAGACCTAAAAACCTCTGGGGCAACACCAAGTCAATGATGATCAATAACTTTTTTATAAAACATGTGAGTCGGTAGCCTCTGCCACTGCGATAGGTATAACCTCATAAACAAACATTACATGGGATCATCAAGATCAGCAAATACCAATCTTCAAAATCCTGCAGCCTGCTTTGAAGTTGACAAAATATTGTATATTTCTGTTTAGAAGTGAAAAAGTAGTAGTATATTTGTGACTATTTTCAAATAAATAACCTATCCACATACAGATGTATACCTGTCAGGTTGAAATAAAACGTCTTTAATTCATTTATTATGAATGACGCCGAGTAGACCACCTGCAGTACCACAACAAACCACAATGGGGCTGTTGCTAATTATTTTGAGGATGGGCGTTCTTTGTCTAGTCTGCAGGATTCTGATGTCTTCCAAACAGAAAAACACAAACAGATCGCTTATGCATTCCTATAGCTTGACCAAAGTGACCAAAACAAAATGGTAACTAATACTGTGTGAGTAGTTAGTCATTAACACCAGATTTGAAAAGGGAAAAATATATATTTAAATGTTCAAAACAAACTTAAACAAACTCAGTATTACTTAGCAACTGTTAGTACTGAAGATACAGCATTAAGGGCTTTATAATAAAAGAAGTACTCTGAACATAAGAAAAAAGAAAAAAGCTATTTGGCAGAATGCAACCATTCAGTGTCATAGCTCGTGGATGGGAACTCCCTGTTTTCAAACCAAACCTTTTTTTGGTTGGCTTTTTGCTTTGCATCAAAGTTGCCTTTTTAATCCTTTTTCTTTCAAATTGGTCTCAATGCTTTTTAATATCTTATTGTCATGTAGTCTTTAAATTGGTATTTTATTGTGTTCTTTCTATGGTTTTAAAGTTTAATTGTCCAATTTAGTCATCTTTAGTTATTAATGAGCTCACTAAATACATTCGGATTGGATTGAGGGACCATAATACTCTCTCATGACTTCCCCCTGGGCGACAGTTGACCCTAAAGGATACTGCTTCTGGTTAAAACTGTCACATACCTGCAGAGCGACATCAACACCGATGAAGGTCAAATGGGGAAGACAGGGAGAGCATGCTCTGCTCTGATCGGCTCAATTAAACCGCATGGTTAAGCTTTAATAAGGTTTAAGAAGTGGTTCAGAGAGGGTAGCATCTATGTTATTGTTTTTGACCAAAGCATAAGAAATAGTCTGCTAAATTCTTTCAGAGTAAAAAGTGTTTCTACTTGTGATTCCTGTAGCAGTGTGTTTCATCTTCATAAACTGTGATAAAAAGTGAATTAATGAATGGAAAGAATGATACAAATTAAGCATAACTTTTTTTTGAGACTATTTTTCCAACACATCTTTGTGTTTCGTCTCTGCACAGAAAGCTGTTGAGCACCGTCATCCTCCTGTGTCCTTCATATACTCGACAGTACCTGTGTGCCGCAGCCAGTTTGGTTTGGTCCTGGCGACAGTTCAGTCGATCCAACTCAAAATTAATTAATTTGAAAACTCTTTCCTAATGTTGCCGGGCAACCACATTCAGGGCCTCAGAAAGAAAGAGAGGGGGGGATTTAAGGTTGTGCTTTCTAAACTGCTCATATTGCCTTCTCTCTGAAGACAGGCAGTCATCCCACAAGCACATTATCATGAAGCACACACACACACG
This sequence comes from Labrus bergylta, assembly GCF_963930695.1. NCBI lineage: Eukaryota > Metazoa > Chordata > Actinopteri > Labriformes > Labridae > Labrus > Labrus bergylta. The sequence continues at coordinate 12,367,618 of NC_089209.1, read as the reverse complement.
CACACACACACACACACACGTAATCAGAAAAAAACATCCTCGGAAATAAATTCAAACCATCAAAGACCGTCACTGTCTTCTGCTCATGTTTCAAGTGAATGCTGGAATAATAATTATCTTACACATGCAGAAGGCAACCACAAGACATCCAATCCAACAGCAGAAGACTCGGCTCTAATGCATTAAGAGGTCCGCAAACACTTTGACCATGGACTGAGCTTCAATGCAACTTAGATACGGCTCTGTACAACATGTGCACATTTACATGTGATGAATTCAAACACCGATACTTGCAGAAGTTCTTGCACAAGGAAGCTGAAATGGTCATGTCAGATTTAGTTTGTTTGTTTTTGGACATTTTTAATCGTATAGGATAGATGCTTAAGAGTCAGGAAATGTTGAGAGGAGAGAGTTGGGAGTTTACATGCTGCAGAGGAGAGAGGTCAGATTAGAACCCACCGTTGAGGACTACAGCCACATGGCTCTAAGAACATAACCACTAGGCATAAAAGAATGCTGTTTTTAATTGCATTTCCACAGTCAGTGAACATGCTTAAAGCTGAGTAAATAACACCAGCAATTTTGAGCTTGGTTTAATTGGAAAAAATTGGTGTTAATCGATGAAAAGAAAATGGAAGAAGTGGAAAGGAGAAAGCCTTTACGACTCCATCTTTATGTTATAATCAGACAAGCTTCCAACCAACTGATAGAACAAAACATATAACTATCTGGTTTCAGGCACAGGTTAGGTTTCAGCACACCTGCTGTTTATCTTGATTCAGGTAAGTCTAAATAAATTACAACAGAAAATGAAATAACACATTTTCATAGCTGTCTGTCTGGAAAGTTTTTCTTACTTTTGAATAAAAAATGGTTTATTTATACCTTCCAAGCATTAGATTTTTCCCATGTGGATGTTGGTAAGAAGGATATCAACAAAACAAATGGCCTAATGTGGAAAATTAGAAAAGGGAGTGGCATGAGTGAACCCTTTAAAATGTTAGATTGCATTCACCTCAAAGACGAGTAATCACAGAGTTTCTGAAAAGCAATCAACTAAAAACAGTCTTCACTATGAACATACAGTTTCATGACGACTGCTTTAGATTACAAGATGCCATGTTTATGAAGTTATTCCACGTTTCTATGTGTACATTTGTGATATAGTGTGCTTCTGTGTGTTAAATATTTCCTGTTAAGAAGTTCAGAATCAAAGCACAGATGCTGAAGCTTTAGAGGCAATCCAAATCCTCACATCATTCTTACAGTGTAGCTGTGGAAATCTATACGGATTTACAGTATATAATGGTTGTCTTGCTGACTAGATTATTGGCCTTGATTCTAGATACATTGTCCATCCATGCATCGTCTCAATCCACGACCAGAAGAAGAATAACCACTCCATCTAAGCAGTAACAGTCTGTCTGTGCCATTTATTCAACTGCCCTTTTCTGCTGCCCTCAATATGCGATGGTAATTCAATCTTTAGCCATGCAGCGCGTAAAAAGCTTTTACATTTGTTTTTGTAAACCTGCAGCACCGGGGTAGCTATTTACTACTGCTGTGTCAAAATGAGTTTCCTATAAAAATACATGTTTCCTCTGGCGGTGTGTCTGTGTTTGCTTCGATTTCACGGCAGGATGGGAAATAGCATAACTCCAATTTCTGCTGGTTGTTTTTCCTGTCATTGACTTTGGAGAAGGCAAAACAGCATTTACAAATATTTCACTGGAGTCAATAAAGACAATCAGTCCGAGTGCCAATAATAAACATGAGTGTTACTTTGAATTCAATGCATTTTACTCACAATATTTTCTTGTGGGAGGGGGGGGTGGAGTTAAAAAAGGAAAGATGTGACGTCACCAGTCGAAATTTAAATGACAAGACACATTGAATATTAAATACAAAAATTACCCCCAAAAAGGTAAAAGTAACCTAAAAAAAATTGGTCCCTGACCTTGGCTGAATCTTGAAAAACGACACGCCTCACTTTGCATGAAAAGTTCTTTGACATCTCAGAAGTCATAGTCAAATCTTTTCTGAGATTTTAACAAACCTGACCCCGGACTTACTCTGCAGTGCCTCTGCTGCATCCTCATGGGACAGGCTCCATAAGGAAATGTGTCACAGCTGCTGACAAGAGCATTTCTCATTCCGTTTTAACCAAGAGAGGTCTCTTTGAGGGCCCGGAGCTGCACTGCATTGACGTTAAAAGCAGACAGACTGACCGCGGGCGGCAATGGGAGCGAGACATGAAGACGGAGAGAGAGAGAGAGAGAAAAACTGAGAGCAAAAACAAATCTGGAGAGTGGGTTGAGGGCTGACATTTTCCCCAGCTATTCTCAAAGTCAGAGTTGACGGATAATTCTCTTTATGTGCTCCTCCTCTTCGGATATTTGTTTTTCATTGAAGCCACAGGCAACTTTCCAAACAAATAAAAGGTGAGTCACTGGGTATCTGGAGGAGCAAAAGTTGTCAGAGAGAGAACTCGCCGGGTGCATTGGGGAACAGGCTGCAGGTTTTTATGAAACTGCAGCATCCAGGAATACAGTAGATCACGATAAGTGTAATTGAATAGGGACGAGACTGTGTTTCACATGAGAGGAGGGCTGGCTATCTGCTTGTCTACCTACCTCAAACATGTCCAGCCTCTGTGTATTTGTATGTTTGCGAGAGAAAAACACAAAAAAAATGAAAGGGAAGATAGGAATAGAAAGCTAATGAGGGGTGGACACAGAGTGATGAAAAATGACAGGGAAACAAAGAGATGGATGCAGAGAAAGGAACAGGGAAGCAACCAAGCATTTCAATGAGGACTACAATGTTATAGAGAAAAAAAAAAGAAGAGGAAACAGGGGAATGGAGGGTAAAGAGCAGAAAGAGAAAAGGGTGAGCCACCGGGAGAAAGCACCAAAAAAGAGTGAGCCCAGGAGCGCAGAGTTGCTGTGACGTTCGGCCCCGGGGTGACGTCAAACCCAGCCACTCATACATCACTCTGCTCTGGGAGGGAGGCTGTGCCACAGGGAACAGGCTACTCTGCAAAGGCAGCAACCGGGCGATGGAATTCAAGAAGAAAAGTCATGCAAAAATAGTGGTCAAATAACATGTGAGCAAAGTGATGGGCAGGAGAGGGGGAATTAAAATGCTCGCAAAACAATACATCAGGAGAAAAGGCAATAATAAGAAAATCAACAATCCTTCAACCCCCCTCCCCCTCCCCCTCCCTGCCAGAGGCTGCAACAGGCTTCACATCAGCTGCTTGTCGACACATTACTCAACTCCTGTTTGCAGGCGTCACCCTACAAATCATCCATAATGCTGAACCCCACCTTGACCTCAACCTAACTGAGCGCTCCCATGTCAGCCATCACCTGCCCTGCGGCTGTTTGCATCAATTCCCAATGCTGCTGAGTGAGCTGCTTCTCTGGGATCATGATCCGAACCTGCACTGTGGCCTGCACTCAAGCTATTACCAGGCACTTAGCTCTGACTTCCTTAAGTAAGCATTTATATCAGTCCACCCTGACTTTGCACTTTCACCAACATTTATTATATTTTATTATTTTTGAAAACTTTAGAAGGTGCCTTATGTTTCTGCTTTTTACAAGTCATTCTTATAAATCGGATTACTTATTCAGTCCAGGGGCGTTTCTAGAGGGGGGCCGGGGATGGCATGGGCTCCCAAACCTGAAATTTGATTTGCCATCTGAGGTTCCAACCAATAAACTTTGGGGATGTAACAACATCATCAATTCCACAATATCCCAACACCAAAGGTGTCTTGATACTGTCGTGGTCCTGTGACGGTATGAAACGATAGGTCTTCCGGGAATTTTTTTTTTAGTTTTGTTTCAGCCACAATGGAGCTGAGCAGAGGGAACGCCATACGTCCCATCATCCTCTGCCACCAAGTTTGTGTATTTTTTTATGTAAAAAAAAAAAAAAAAACCTACGCTGCAATGTTTATCATGCATAATACCTAATGTTAGCCAAATAAATGAGACAAAATGGTAAATACATGGCACATAGACATGGTAGCATGTGCACACATAATTCCTATCACCCCTGCATAAGTGAGTGCCCAAGTTGGGCTTCCCAAACAAAAAGTTCTGGGCAGGCAAAAAGTTATTTTGACGCATTCTAGCACAGTTTTTATGCCATAAAGCATATGTCTGGAAATGTACTGCCTCAGATCAACAAAGCAGCACTGCAGAAATGAAAAGCATATCCAGTGAGTGTCTAGGGACCTCTCTTTACAATGCTGACATGGTTTTCTTGGTTTTGATGAAAAACAAAACATGCTCTGTACAGAAGGGGGTCAGTGAAGGGCATTTTTTATTTTTTGCTGAGCAGCACACCGGTCAGTGAAATTTGAAAACATCTCAACTTGAGCAAAAAAAGTAGAGAGGGGGTGGGGGGCTTTAAACAGGTTTTTAGCTGTCGCTTAGCAACAGCAGGAACAATGACAAGCATTCTAGAAAGATGCTGGTGCACGCTCCAAGCTTAAAAAGCTCTCTAGGCAAAGGTCTTGACTTGAAAGGTTTACAAATTCTGGCTGTAAGGCGGCTCTAAGACCTATTTGTGTTAATTTGTTTTCCTTTCCCCTCCCTCTGCCGGTCCGTTCAAGTAGCATCGAATACATCAATGACAGAGAGTGTAGGGAAGCCATGCTCCCTCATGAATATCACAGTCACACATGGAGAAAAGGCACACGAGGACTGTCATGCAATCATACCGAGAGTGCACCAAACACAGAGCAACATATACACACCAAGAAAAACCAGGAGCTGAGCAAACTGGTGATTCATTTGTTTAACACAGTCCTTGTATAAATAATCTCCCTTGACACGTTTGATTTATTATGCAGGCAAACAATTAAACTGTGATGGGGCCTCTGAGTGTTTGTCGCTGCCTCAGCTCCCACACACTCACCTAAGAAAAAGCACTGCGATAAACACAGAGAGGGAGAGAGAGAGAGACATACATAAATCCATTGTAGCCCCCTGTCCCCAAGATTCATCTCGATGACATTCTTGACAATGGCCATTTGCTGAGGTGAACAGTTCAACGTAACAGCAATCCAAATTCAGGTGAAAAATGAGGCTGATTCTCAGAGGGCGGGAAGATGCAGCACAGTGAGAATTGCACTGGTTGTGTGTCTAAAATAAATTGGACATTACCAACTTAGAAATAGAACAAATAATATATTTGGACACTGATTCAGTTTGTAGTATAGACAACATTTTAGCCACTATGCTCTTGTCTTCCTCTCTGACCAACAAGCACAATGCTGAAACAAAAAGAACAAGGTGAACTTTCAATGAACTACTCAATTCTGAAGAGTTGTTCCAATGCTGAAAATGTTACAGTCACAGATACGAAACCTGAAAAAGATACTGATACCTATACTAATAGAGTTGATACCGATATGGATACTAGGGATGTGAACCTTTCCTATGAAAGACACTCTGATCCAAATCTCAATTAATTTACGGTTCATTGCTGGTTTGTCATAAAAGAGACTTAGAAAGAGACTTTCATAAAAGAGACTTTTATGACAAAGGCTTGGCGTCCAGTACAAAAAATACTTCTACATTATGTATGTAAAGACTTTATCCCACAACCATGCCTGGGTGTCTAACTTTAACAGTTAGTTAGGGGGAGAAACATAAAAATGTATTCCTGGCAAATAATTCTTAGCTCTTCTTCAGTTCAAAAACTACCAGAGCAGAACATCTCTATAATTAAGACCTCTATTAAAGAAATCATGTCTATGGTTTAGTCTGGGTCATCGCCAGCAAGGCGTGCGGACACAGTGGTGCTAAAGTGTAAATATGTAACATCCCCCATTCTGTAGGCCTAATGTGGATTGTTTGCTTCTGGATCTTGGCTAGATTTGCCAAGGCATAGGGTGCTAATAACCCGGGACATCCTCTATTTTTAGCAGGACAACTCGGCACTGCGCTACTGTACAGCCAGTGTGAGGCCAATATCTAAAAAGACATAAGACAGAAGGAGGGTTGGGAAGAGTATAAAAGGAAGGAACGTGATTTGAATATACACTAGTGGAAGAGACCAAAAGAAGGGAGGTTGAGAGCAGAGGAGCAGAGAGGATGAGATATGAAATCTAGGGAGGAAAATGGAGAATAGGTGAAATAGAATTGGAAAGATTGAGGAAACTGAACCTGGGTGAAAGAAGGAGAAAATAAGTTAGACTAAAAAAAAAAAAGAAAAAAGCCAAGAAAATACAGTCTATATGACAAATATGGACATTGGGGTACAGACTATTTATAGATTTGCTACAGCAACTGTTTAAAAGTCTCAGTCATGTGAGGGTGAGAGACAGCAGCTTAACAGAAATCAGAGGTTCTTCTATTGTGATCATGCAAAGCCAGTTAAAGGATTAAGTTCCAACAGGCAATGAAGTGAAACACAACAATTTCTCAGGAAGTGACAAGTGGCTGTTATTTCTACATAGAAATGTTACTATAGTGCATGTTGTTGCCTGTTTCGAAGGAATTCTGCTGATATTTATTCAGATTTTATGAATTGAGAAGCAGGAATTACATTTTTTCATAGGAAACAAGCCAAGAGGAGGCTATCTAATTTAAGGTAAATTTGCTGTTTGGATTTGGGTTTGTACAGTTTACAGTTTTCTGTTTTGATCAGCATTAGGTGCATAACTCACATAGCGCATAAAATCAGGTGGGTACAAGGTAAGTATGTATAAAACACGAGTTCTTGCTCGTGGTCGAGTGCAAGGACATCGACTTCATCTGCTGCTAACACGCTAGCGCTCTGAACCCCACTTGGCCAATTACAGCATGAACTTGTGGAAGCAAAAGCCCTCAACCCTCTCTGCAGGCCACATTTTATCTGTCCTCTGTGGTTTCCAACTTTACTGTAGTTTCTGAGCTCCAGCTACAATTCCTTCAAAAGTCCACAGGCCCAGTAGCCTATGTGGTTAAAGTGGACTTACCTGGACTAATTAAAAGTTGGGCTGTTGCCTCAGGAGCCCAATTTTGACCTGCTGACCTCTTCCTCAGATTTTTGTCTTTCTCTGCTTTCCAAAAAAAATTAGCCAAATACTTAACATCCATTGTATCATAATGTAAAATATTCACTGATATAAAACTAAGATTATTAACTATCTATTCTTTGATTAGCTTTTTAAAGATTAACCTGCATCATCAGATTTTTTGTCAACTTTGGGTGGCAGAAAAGCTTTTAAGAGAATATCGGTTGTTATCACTACTTAAATTGATTTAGCTGTAAAACAATTGCTAATGAGACGTAGTGCGTAAAAAGCAGTTAGCACTATACCAATTAAACCTGTTTTAAATCAAGCACTAGTTCTGCTTAAATGTTTGTATTAGCACTATTGATGTTAGCTTTACCATTGTTCAAGTGCCTGCATAAGTATTGTTCTAAGCATTAGCACTTTTCAAATATAGACATTTAAATGATTCACTGCTAGCATTGATACTATTCTGATGTTAGCATTAGCAATTATTTTGATGTTGTCACTACCAAATCAATATTAGCACAAACACCGTCAAAAACACACGCTAACCATCAACCACAAACACAGCTAACTATTCTAATAAGCTAAAAATCCCTGGCAGCTATTTCCTGCCACCATTTAACTCTTGTTGATATCTTAAGTGATATGAGGGGAAAGACACATCAAATGGCATGCCTTCTGTTGCCATGGCGCTTTCATACGCTGTTTCCCAGTTTGCGCGAGCACAATGAAGAAAAAGGAGCAGAATAAGCTGGTGGCTCTTCTCTCATTGTGCGACTGTGTACTGTCATATGACCAAAACTTCAGTGCTGTTCGGAGCAGCAGAGGCCCTACTTCAAAATCGATTGCGCGTCAAAAAAAAATCGGATCAGAATCCGCCTGAAATCGCCGTGTATCTCTGGCTTAAGGGATACTTAAGTCTCTGCAGCTCATTCCACTTTTACTTTTCACACATCCAGCCCACTGTTGTCATTGGATTGCACATATTGAACATGCTCACTATGAAAACAAAGTGTTCAATCCATAAACAGGCTATCACATAGTCCAAACAATAAGGGTATCTAATGCCTGACAGGCCACGGAGACGTGTACAACCCTCTCCAAGACATCTGATCAATTTCACCATGTAAACATAATGTTTATACAAGCTTGTTATTGGATGCGGTGGATGCGTGTACTGTACTGTGGATGGGGTGAAGAGGTATTTAAGGACAAGTATCGATGTAATTCTATACTACATACATAGAATAGGAACCCATTAAGGCAAGGCTTTCATCCTAATGCTAATTATGATCCATGTCTGCCTTACAGTACAACACAGAGTTTCAAGGACATAAAAAAAATGCACCGTAAGGCAGAAGAGGAAAAAAGGGAAAACTAGAAGAACAGTTTCAGAGACAACCCCCAAGTGGGCATTTAAAATGAGGGGCGGGGGATAACTTACAGAGAAACATGGTTTGGCTTTACAGAGAGAAAGTAGGGGGAAAAGAGGGAAAGTGAGCTGGGGGAAGAAGATACTGCAGGACTTAAAAGTGTGTGACTGGGTTTTCTCCTGTCTATGAATAATGGATGTGCTGAAAGGAAGCCAGCATATGCATTTAGATGGCTTTATGTACAGCCCTCTCAAAGTGGTAGCAAGGAAAATGTTTGATTAGAATATAACTTAAAGCCAAATTAACCTTTAATAGATTCACACTGCGAGATTACGAGTCTGTGTTTAAACACAAGCTAGCAAAGGAAACGGAAAGCATCTGGACGAGGGGGGAGCTTTCACGTGGAAAACGTCTGGTAAACCAATCTTAATTAAAACCCTGCTGTACCAGATACTGTATAGTGCACAACCAAACAGAAACTAAGTATATTCCTGAAGCTATCCTAGCCACATACCGAGCAGGATGTCAAGGCAGTCAAAGTGTGTGTTTCCTTCTCACTTCTCTCAACTGAAATACACACACAGATTGCATCCTCTGGCACTGATATCAAACAAATCTTTTCAAAGGTAGGACCACGGGCGATTAGCCGCTGTTGGCCTCTGATATGTTGCGATGTGCCAACCAATGCAGAGCCTGGCCCTACTTTCAAGGACAGGTGCCTGTAAGCTGCCAGCGCAGCAAGAGTCAGTATATTGCCAGCTGTGCAGTAACACTCCACTGGCTGTATACTAACACCTCCGAAACTAGTGTGTGTGTGTGTGGGTGTATGTGTGTGCGTTTGTGTATAATAGCTGCACCGAAATGCAATAAAACGGAGAGGATGTAGCGTAAACCATGGATTTCAAATAGCACGTCAAAAATACACAAAGTCAGACGTTACCTCATGTTACCTTGACACACACTCACCCTTATCTGACATTACAGTCACAAAGAAATGTTAGAATATTGATTTCTGGACACACAATAAAGAATATTGACACCATGATTGCCAATATAGACGCAACATAATCTATAGAGTTCCTCAGCCTGACGGATTGAGTTATCTATACAGTGCTCCCTGCTGACATGAATTCTGTTTTGTCTGCTTTTCAACTAATTAGACACGCCATTGGTCCGTTATATGGTTGTCATTATGCCAGTGGCACGCCTGAGAAGGGCATATCGCCAACAGTGTCATGCAGCACATAAAATATTAATCACAGAGCTGTCCTTTGCTCTTTGATTAATGCGAGACAGAAGGCCAAGTATCCTCAGCACTGAACCAGAGGCTGCTGGGTTGCAATTTGTGAGGCATCTGCATTTTCAGTCTGCCCTGATCTCTGACACACATGCACACTGAGGCCAGCAGGGTGTCACATTCAGAATAGAAGATGTCCTTCAATCTCAGGACAAAGGCTCAAGCCCCTGTGTTGGTGTCCATCTGCCCTGCTGAAGTACCTTCAGGCAAGCAAAGGGCTGAATCCCTCACTTGACCTGGAAGTCACATACATGCATTCAAAAATGCAGTTTTTAAACAGTAATGTTTTACAGCCTGGTAGAAAAAAAAGATTTTGGTCTGATTAGTTATTGTCTTCATGAGCATACACACAGGTGGTGAATGTCTTCCGTTTTGATTTTATGAAGGATACAAGCTATGCATAGTTTGGCACATGTCTGACCTGACTGATGAGCACAATTTAGCTATTTGTCAAGAGGCCTTAAAACTCACCTCAGGTCCAGCTCTAAGGCTGTCATTTAGTTGACTGAAAGTTAAGATGAGACAGCATTTCCAGCATGTTTTCCGCCAGCGACGGGCTGGACATCACTGGCTTCATCCTTTATTCTTTAAAGCCTATGGTTTCTCCCTTTTGAAACATGGAGCTGAAATGATGTTTCAGTCAAATAGTCGGCATGACATGTATTTTATCAAGTCATTTGCTGATATGCATTTGGCAAAGAGGTCCTAAGCAGAGAAACATTTCAGACTGTGAGCGCCAACTGCACACTTCTTAAAATGTGGACATACTCATAGAGTAGTGAAGTACAGACAGAACAGTTGTCACCTCTGTTGTCCATTCTTGTGTTTGTGTTCTAGTTCATTGTAGAGTTTATAAGTCAGGGAGATAATCAGCAGAGGTTGAATAAACAGACATCTAGATCTGTTTACTTTAAGGCCACACCATTGGCTGCATAAATACCTCCAGCGCATGAGTTTAAATCCAGGCCATTTCTAGAAGTAGAGCTTTAAAATAAATGGTTAGATGTGACCAGTGTTTGAGAATCAGTTTAAATCTGAAGGATAAAATAAACTTTATTTGCCAAGGGATCCAAAAACATATCTTTTATCTGTCATAGTAGGAGACAGTGTACATTCTGCCTTATACATACATGTTAGATTATAAAATATCAGGACTGCACCGTGTTTGGATGAAAGATCATTTGAACAGAAAACCCACAAAAAAAAAGGATTATGCCACGGAAGCACAAAGGGGTTTGACGGAGTGGCTGTTGATTCATTTTAATTTTTTATTTTTTATTTTACAGGGACATTGCATATTAATAAACATTTCTGTAAATATGCCAGAGTTAGCCAAAAGGCTAATTTCCATCTGTTGTCCCTGGCCAGATTTTATAAAAGGCTCCCTAAAAAAAAAAAAAAAAAAAAAAAAATTCAAACATTGCTAAAAGCTACAATAACAAGTATTAGTAAAAGCACGTATCCAATAACCTACTAAAGTAACTGTAACGTGCAACATGTAACACAATATACAATAAACACGTACAAATTACAAATTACACAAGGCCACATAAAAAAACATTGAGTGAGCTATACCTGAAGCTCACCTCAACAGACAACAACACGCAGGCCACATTCATTTAAAAAACAGGACACATTCATCATTCATCATTCAGGGCTTGAATTAGATTGGATTAAGTAATTCAGGATTCTGGAAAGGACAAATTCAGCCTGAATGACAGGATTAATGAAAAAGGACACACATTCACACGGGCAACCACACCGTGCACTTAATCATACAAACAGCACTTTGATGACTCACAAGTCCATCTGTGCAATATAGAAGTTAGCCAATGACACACACATACACGGCACAGTGCATGTCTGTGTGTCACTTTATTCCTGAAGCGGTGGGATTTATAAAAATGCAGGGTGGGAGAAAGGAGATATGGAGGGAAGAGACGGACACACTTAATCGCATACGTAAAGGCCTTTAGAGGGAGGGGTCTGGTGAGTGCATAGTGCAACAAAGACAGTTACATAAGTCAAGAGGATTGTCCCTACTTATGCATGTGTGTGTGTGTGTGTGTTAAAGGACATGGGCCATGCAGAGCAGAGGGCACGCAGGCTGGGATGTATTCAGATTTATCACTCTGTATCAGGAAAGGGTTTTTCTGAAGAAGAAGAAAAAGATGGAAGGAGCAAGAACACGAAGCATCTTCCTCGCTCTGCTACTAATCCCCTTCGTCGCCCCTCCGCCTCTCTCGCTCGTACCAACTCTGTCATTTTTATCTCTATCGCCTCTCCGTCTGATCTCTCTCTCTCTCTTTCTCTCTCTCTCTCTCTCTCTCTCTCTCTCCTTATTCCCTTCACCCCTCGTATTCCATCGCTCTTCCAGGACGCCTGCTAGGTAGCCCAACCATGACAGCTGAAATTCAGCACACACGATTGTAACTGGCCAGTTTTTGTGAGGTGTGCGTGTACATGTCTGGCTATAAAAGTGAGCCCTATGTGCTGAAATCTCACTGGTACTGCTCTTGAAAATAAAACAGGACAACAAATGATGGCTGTGTGTGTATGTGTGTGTGTGTGTGTGTGTGTGTGTGTGTGTGTGAAGATTTATCTGCAGCATCAATTTGTCTTCCTCTCTCTCATCCAGACATTATCAAGCAAAGCATCCAACCAAAGGGGCTGTAGACATTTCCATGGTAGCAATTTTATTTCTCTTTCTGCCTCAGAGGTAACAGGAAGGAAGGGTGAAGTCAAATGTAAGAAGATAACAAAGGGGGTTAAAAGAGCTGCTTTTTAAAATGATATGATACAGATTCTCCAAAGGTAAAACGTTTTCAGTTCAATTGAACACTATTTTTCTGTAAGACATTCATGAGATTTAGCTCCTCCCAATAACTGAGGATGACTGAAAAGGGCTTTTATTAGAATTTAATCAAACATGAACAACTGACCTCATAATCCTAACAAAGCAGATCGTTTGAAAGAGAACAGCAAATTAGTATTGCAATAACACTGTGGGTCTCACAATGGATGGTAACAATTCAAAATATTTGTAATAATTTTAGGGGGCTTTTTGCCTTTACGAGATAGGATGACTGAAGAGGGACAGGAAATATTAGGAGGAGAGAGTGGGGGATGACGTGCCTCAAAGGCCGAGGTCGTATTCAAACCCAGTGCAGCTGGGACGAGAACGATAGCCTCTGTTTATGTGGGGTGCGACATAACCGCTATTTATGCATGCAAAACAATACACAGTTAGTTGAAGAAACTACAGAGATTCCAAAATTGGATACAATAGGGATAATATCTTGATAACTGATGCATGTAATTGATGTACAATTTGATGCCGTGTTTCATTGTTTTATCGTCCCTCGTTCTTTGATGAGTCGCATCAGCTAGTATGCCTTGAGATAAGACATTTTGCTCTTGGCTTTAAATTATTAACTCTAATAACCAAGCTGCAGTTGAACCATGCGGAAAACTCCGGATTTGAAAAATGAAGCCAATGCGGAAGTGCAAAATCCTGCAGTGAGTCGAAAGTCCGCTTTAGGCTGGCTCATGGAACACTGGAATTCACAACCACACAACAGGGAAAAAAGCTGTTTTTACAGCTAAATTAACATGTTAACAGCCTGGTAGAAAAAACTAAACAGGTCTGATTAGTTATTGTGATCACTGGCACACACTGTATGGGGAGTGAATTTTTTCAAAAAAGCTCTGTTTTGATTTTGAGAACGATAAGTGTTATCCATAATTAGGCGCGTAGCGGACATGATTGACTGGTGGGCACAATGTAGCCATTTGTCAGGAGGCTTTAAACCAGCTCTCAGCATGTCATTAGGTTGGCCGTAATATTTACAGTCTATGAGTTAAACATGCAATGTCTCAAAGCCATGGTGCTGTGCCAGCCAATCTTATGTGCTAGTTGGTCATAGATTCAGCTCTACAGTCATAAAAATAAGAACACGTAGTTATCCATGATAACTACTTTGGTGTCTAACTGATCTATTTGCCCTCTGCATTCACAGACGAGATGAGGATTAAAAGATCATACTATGAACCAACTAAACACTATATTATCCTGGATTAATGAAAGCTGCAGAACATATTTTTCTGCCTGTTGTTCGCAGTAATGATGACAGAGCGTCTCAAGCTGGATTTCTTTCAATCTAGTGCATTGCAGAGTAAATGCAATGAACTGACCGTGAATATTTCATACAATTTCCTTTTTCTTTTTTTTTCAAGCTTTGGCAAAGCATCAGATCAATTTTGCAGAAATGACACTAGACCTGTAGGCAACAGCAGAGAGACCTCTGGGAATCTGAGCCCGTGAGGTCTTCTTCAAAATGATTCGGGGAATTTGTCGGAGGCCCAAAGCTGTCGTATCACATTAGTGTGTAGATGATTGCAAGCCAAACAGAACCATGTACACACTCCAATTGAAACAGACGCCTGCATACAAACGCACACATATGCTGATGGAGGCTTGCACACACACACACACACACACACACACGCACACACACACACACACACACACACACACGCGCACACACACACACACACACACACGCACACACACACACACACACACACACACACACACACATACACACGAATTACACAGGTTATGTGGAAACACCAATGAACAATAGCAAAGGACACTCACATAAATAAGTGTACAGTAAAAGCACATACACACAGAACACAGCCGGCTACAATGGCCATAGCCATTAAAAATGCATGGCAATGCAGCAACAGTTTCTAAAAATGAGCACCATGGCCAGCTGCTGATCGGTATGCAGAGAAACTGCTTACAGTGAGAAAAATACAGACTTAAATATCTCCTTCAATTACATTTTGGTGTTGGGGAATTAAAAAAAAAATCTTCCATGAAGGCTTGTTTCATTTAAAGCACCCCTTGTCTTAATGTCTGTGGTTTAAGTGCGAGTGAAAGGCTTAACAGCATGTGTTATCTCACTGGATGCCGGTACTGTCAGAGCTGCTGCAGTGCCAGCAAGGGTTAATGCTCTCACCGTTGTCCTCCCTCATCGTGTTATCAGCAATCATCGACACCCGCGTCTAATGCAAAAGCAAAAGCGTTGCCAAGCACCCGACAGGAAGAGAAATCGCGCCAATAGACCCCGATGGAGGCTTAATGGGGGCCTGGTGGCACGACTAGCTGAGACCTCTGCCTGCTCGGCCTGTTCATCATTCACTCCTGCTGGTGTCAGGAAGAAGGTGAGGAAGGGCTGGTGGCTTATCAAACAAATTAGCTGCTTCATCTCTGCAATGAAAGTGGCAAAGGTTGTCCTTTCCTGCACAGGCTGCTCTTGTTATGAATCAAAGGATGCATAAAGAGAGGATACTCTGTATATGGTTTAGTGGAGAAAGAAGGGGGGAATCTGCAGTGCTCCATGTGCTGGATAAAAAAAATAGGGGGTGTCTCCCACCTACTAGGATTCTGACATCCCATACTGATACGACAAACAAGTGAGGGTTTCAGATTACAGGTGTTTCAGGAGCCAATTGTTGCCCATCCAATCTCTGCAAAAAAAAAAACATCCCACACAACACCGCGGCTCTGATTCACAGAGATGAATGGCTGCGACCACTCTGGCTGCACTCCACATGCAGTCACTCCCACAATACACTTTATCTCCTTCTAATTTCTCCTCCTCCTCTTCACTTTTCTAAACTTAGCCTCAACTTCGTCAGTCTGCAGTGATTTCATCCCTTCGATCTTCCTGTTGCTTTTCCTGCTGTCTCCTAGCGCTGCAGGGATTCAGGCCTAGTCGTTCTGCGCTGAATGACAAACCAAGGACAAACCTGCAGCACTTTCAGGTGTTTGTTTCTGAGCAGCAATGCATCACGTCAATGCTCTTCTGGATATCTCTGGTGTGGGCAAGGAATCAACAAACATCCCTCCTGCTGCGTCTGCCAACTCCCACTCTGGATGATACTGAAGCAAACAGACACAATTGTACCGTAGAGCTTTGTCTCTGGACAGACGGACGTGTAACTCCCTTTTTATTCTCCTCCATTCTCCATCCCACACATACGTCCCCTCAAGTCCTGAAATGTCTTTAACAAACCACTTCGCCCCACCCCCGCTATTCCTGCATTTCACATCACAACGTAATCCACATTCTGCTTCAATCAGACGGAAAAGCACAAACAGCCCCTCGGCCAGTCACGTTCCACACATGGACACACATGCAGGATGTAAACAGGTCTCATTTAAATACAGGCCTATATCAAAAACACACAATGAGGAGGGGGGAAGGGCTGTGCATATGACTGCCATGTAGCAGAGCATTAAAGCCTGAGTCATCACGCCATGCGACACGTGTGTGTCTTCCCTGTAGGCGCTCAGCATGACGGCATGCTAAAGGGCAGCATATAGAGCAGCAACAGGAGGACAAATATCATTGCAGCTACCAGCAGGGCGGGGGAAAGCAAACGTCAAGATTTGTGTTGTTTTTTTTGACAAGCACATATGCTGCCAAGTCCTGGGCAGGAACACAGCATCAGCTGGCTAGTAAGTCTAGGAAACTGGCTTGAGTCAAGCAAAGTGCATTACAAAATGTCATATGTTTATGCCGGCAGCAGGGAGGCTTAAGTCACTGGGAGGATATTTAGTACCCCCTCTCGAGCTGAGGAAAATTATTAACTTTAGTTTGTAATGCTGCTGTCAACAAGAGGAGGAAGTACAGAAGCTCAGCAGGCACCATGATGTCAATCGTGGGAGACAAAATAAAAGGCAGGTCCCAGACTGACGCTGTGATAAAACTGTGTTCAGCTGTATTTACACGACAAGGGATTATTTAAGCTCAGCACACAGACACTTTGTACTCCAAAGCTGCTGTTGGCCAGTATTTACCCGTTTATTTTGAATACACAAAAAGACCTCTCCAAAATAGCATATTAAAAAGCTACAATATACAACAAAATCAATGTTTCCTGCAGCCAATGAATTTGAATTTCACAGTTAAAAACCTGCAATGACCACTATCAGACGGCAGAAAAAAGCTGTTAAACTACCACTGACCACTTTTTAAGTTGATACTGAGAACTAGCAAAATTACATTTTCATATTCAGAGTAGGCTACCAGTAGTTGAAGCAACAAAAGCACTGATGATTTGGAGACGCATTTTGGTTCATATATTTAATGTTTATCCAATAGTTACTCTTCTTCTGACTCTTGCTTTTAACCTCTCCTGAGATTAAAATCTGGCTATTTAGCTGCTAAATGCTACACAAGTTCCCAAGCTAGTTGCCATCTCCAGACTAACTGCTTAATGTTCAGTGCTGGTTTTAAATCATTCTCACTCATAATAGCAGCCTGCTTTGAATTGGAAATTATGAGTATTCCTTTAATATGATATGAGTGAGTAAAACTGTAACCAAAGGATTAATTTGACACTTGGCATTTTAGCAAGCCTTCATCTGGTTGTCTGATTGAGCTAGCATAGCAAAGCCCCACAACCTGTACTAACCCTTAGGTTAGTTTTTTCACATGTTTATTAGTTTGATAACGCTCTTCATACTATTTCAAGACATTTTTTGTGTGCCTTAGACTAATATAGTATGTGTCGAGAGAAGACAGTCGTTACAGGAACATATAACTGTGCCAAATATTATCTCAGGGTAAATATCAAATGCGCTTTGTTAGGCTGGCACACACAAAAGTAAACACAGGTAACATTTACTGTGCAACAAGGATGTATTGGCTACAAAGAGGGAAGTCCCTGTTGCTACTCAAGGGGGAATTAGTGCAGCCAAAACAACAGCAAGTGAAATACCTAGTGGTAGGCCTATGTTTTCCATATTTTGCCTATAGGCAACATTATCCACATGGCCACAACAGCCGACTTGGGCTTGTTAGCTACAGCTGTCAGAGGCTCTAATTTTCTCCAGCTGGAGTCGGTTTAGTTGAGTGTAGAAATTAGCCTTTAGCAAAGAAGGTAAAAAAGCATGAAATAGAACAGTCAAGACTCAAATTGTATAATATTACATCTGGGACTAACATACACAAAGGAATTCAATTATAAAACGTGTGCGTTTCTACCATAATAGATGTAACACCTGGATGCACATTTTGCTGGATAAAAGGCTTTCTGAGGCTAACTACATATCAAATACAGAACCATGATGGACAAGGACATACACCTACTGTATGTATGCTGCTGAAATCACAAAAAGCTCCATCTCTGTCTGCAAGAGCCTTGGCATACACATGCATTCACATCTCAGCACACACAAACACGATGACAGGCAATTCCTCATGGGCTGGTACCTTGGGAACCTCTCCTTCTTCCCCCCTCAGTGTGTGTGTGTGTGACTGTGTTCAGAGCTCTGTGAGTGTCTATGTGTGTGTGTAGAGCAGCTTGCAGACAGAGACAAAGTGTCTAGATCTTAGTAAGGTCATAACCAGCCATTTACAGAGCCCATGGCCATTAGGTACTCATGGTTTGTCGCCTGCACGTCTTCAAACCAGAACAGTCTCTGCAGCTGAGAAAATGGTTGTTACAATGGTGCAATCTTACCCTGAACTAGTACACCGTACATGACTGACATAATTGAAGGTAATATCACAATCTGAAAAGAACATGCTTAAAGGCTCTGTGACTGTCACAGGTGCTCTCGAGGCTAGAGACTGTCAGTAGAATATAAGAGCTGAATCCAATCGTCAATTTATTCAGATGAAGCCTGAATTTTTGCCCTGATGGCAATTGGAAAGGTTCCCTTATACCAATGTGTTGACTTAAAAGACCAGGTTTACTCGAAACGTCGAAGTTGTCAAGCTCAACACAGAGGGGTTATTAAACAAAGACGGATTATTTTTTGTAAGACATGGTTTAAAACTAGCCCTACAATCTAACTTCATATTAAGTTTGAATGTATTGAACCCAGACCTGTCCCAGCACAGTGTGCCCTATGGTTATTAAACACATGAAATGTAATAGAAGCAGGTATCAGTATTGTTTGACATTTACAAACATTGCATCAAAGTTGAATTGTGACAAGCCTAGTGAGAAGTGTATGGTCCTCTTTAGGGATGGTTAAAAATGTCAATTCATCAATGCATTGCAATTATTATTTTCCCAATTCAATATCGATTCAGGGAAATCCTGAGATCAATTTTTTTTAATGTTGTAATAACGCCCCTCTCCAGTGGGGGCACTGTGGATGCTGTGAATTCAGGTCAGGCATAAATGTGCACTCACACTGTACTTTAATGTTTTATTATTTGTTTATTAAAGAATAATGCAACAATTAAATACAGTTTTGAGTAATTTTGTTCTACACCTATACAAACAATGCACACATTATTATTGAACAGATAACAGAAGGTACTGTGATGAGTTATCTGGGTATTCCTGTCATCTGTATGTATTATTAAATTGATATCGAAGCATATTGATCAATATCGAATCGAATCAATATCGAATCGTGACCCAAAGAATTTAAATTGAATTGAATTGGGAGGTTGTGGACAATCACCCAGCTCTAGTCCTCTTGCTATTTGCCTATAAAGAGCTTTGGTTTTTAAAGACTTTGTAGACGAGGCAGGACTCAAAAGGGGACAAGAAGCAAAGAAGTTTTCACTCAAGAGTACAACATGTGAAATGTTGTCAGTCACGGGGGGAAAGGGCAAATTAACATTCTGAATTTCATCAGTAAGGATTCCTCCTCAACTTCTCACTTATTACAAACGGTATCGTTGAGAACTAGCACCTTCAAACCTTGATACTTTTTTAACGCAATCGTAATAGAAAATCTTTGCAGTCACTCCTCACTCTCATATCAATATCAACCATGTTTTATATAACAAAATAAAATAAAAATCATACATCAATTAGGCCCAAGTTATCCTCGTGGCAGGATGTAAAGTGTATATATAGTAACATTTAAAAAACACGAAACCAACCAAAACATACGCCTCTGTATGTTTGGATAAGGCTCAGGGGAGAGGAGAAAACAAATGATAAGAAAATGTACGAAACATAAGAAATGATGAAGGAGCGGAGCCCATTGGGATAGAGAGGAAGATTACCTACAGAACCTCGACAAAAATAATGAGCTTCAGAGAATCAACAGGGGACAAAAAAAAAATCAGTAAATCCCATTAGAAAAACCCTACAATGCTACAACAAGTGAACAATTATTTCTCTAGGAATGTGAATTATAGATAAGAGATTTTTTTTTTTAAAGCACGAACAGTACAGCAGGAGATAACGTAAGGGGAAAAAAAAAAAACACTTCATACTTAATTTAACAGTGTGGCTCTTTGGGGACCTAGAGGTCACAGGAAGGGCGGGAGGAGAAAGCTAGACGACACAATCTTTGTGCTTCACAGATTTCCTGTAAGCTGGTCCTCCTACAAACACCACAGGGAGCATGCCAACCTGACAAAAAGAGTTAGACTCAACACTGCCACACTTCTCAACTCGACAACAATGTCAAGAAAACCACAGAGTATCAGTCATGGACACTCATGGTAAATTCAAACATGTAAGAAAGTAAGAGTCCAATATCTTACTGATGTGCAAACTCTAATTTTCTAATTTCTAATTTTTTGTTCACAGAAGTATCGGGAACACTGCCAAATCTAGAAAAAAGGAAAAACAACACTAGCTCTCATTTCTTCATATAACAAATCAGCTGTTTGTAACTGTTAATTCTCACTCTGTGTATTCTCTTCACCTAATTTCCTGCCCAATTCATGACTTACAATTTTTTTTTGTAAAGTTCATCTGCATGAATTTAAAAAGGAAACATAATAAAGACTTTGACTAAATGTCCCAAAATTACAGGAAAAGTGTCATGACTGAATGTATAAAACGATTAGGAAATCAAAGGAGAATTGTGCATATTTACTTCCAATTTTGGCATGTCAACGAGTTGAGTTTAAACAGCGTCAGCTACAAAAACTAGAGCCGAAGAAGACATCCTTACCCCCGTGCCTTCATGGTTAGTTAATTAAAAGTAATGTTTTATTCATACTTTGAGTCAGTTTAGCTTCAGAATGAATGAAAACAAATAGCTATGACAATTTCTGCCCCTGAAATGCCCCGTGCCTTTGAATTTAAATCCTTGAGGGAAAGAGAATCAAATCTAAAAACCTGTTGGCAAACACATGATCATAAACCAGATGTGTCTACTCAGACTTCCCCTATCATGCGCTCTGTGTTCCTGGAGATATCTGAAAGACATCATATATTCATTAAAACACGAGAAATGCATTTCTATTGATCACGCACAGCTAGCTCTCTGTCACTGTCATGTACAATTTGGTACATGACAGTGACATTTCACTGAGACGCCACATTTACAGCATGTATGATGAAGTGATATTTATACCAGTGGACAAGCGAGAGCTATCAGTACACGCCATAATCTGCTCAGGGCGAGTCTCAAACAACAACTTGAACTTGGCAATCGGCCTGACGTGGCCTTATTTATTGACAGAGGGCAAACCGAAGCATTTGTTGTAGTTTTGACAGTTGTAGAGGAATTGCCGCTGGTATGACTTTGGAATCATTTCCTCTTCAGGGAGTTCACCAAAGTGTCATGATAATGCAAGCCTCAGACTTACAAATGAACCACAATTTGAAATCAATAGGAGGCATAGTGTAACCACATGTTAATGTACACATACAATAACTCCTGGATCTACGCAGTCACTACAAACAAACTCAATAAAGGGCAAAGGCTCATTTACTTTGGAAACTTGACACTGGATGATAAGGGACCTCTGTGGTGTGGGGACTGAACAATGGTCAAACCCTTTGGTCATATGAGGGCGAGGAAGCAATACAGAAGCATATTGACCACGGCTTATATGCGAGCATGTCAATACAGAAAGTACAAGGGCCCTAACGATGCTGGAGAAGGAGTTGTAGTCAATCCTGTCATAAATCACAACAGGCTGACAGCACTGAGGCCGAGGGCTTACAGAGAGTCTATTTCCAAAAACAATATCAACTAGTACTGTAAGCAGGGTCGCATAGCACATATTATATATATATATATTATTGTCTCATGGCCGCCAATTATCAATATTTTTATTAAATTAATATCAAATAGGGTTGCAAGGGAAAAACTGTGTGCAAGTCAAATCTGTTATATACCGGCTTGGGTTCAGACCGCTTCATTTCCTCCCACATCTTAAATTATATAGCTCTAGTGTTGTGCCAAATGATAGCTTTTTGCACCAGGAGGAGAAAGAATCAACCAATCAGATCTTTGCAGATAGGATTTAAACTGTTGAGAAAGCTACTTAAATCGATGAAATCCAGAGTCAGAAAAAATGGGCATTAGCATGAAGAGATTGAAACAGTGTAAAGGTTGTTGTATCCTACAGACATTTCATTCAGTGGAAGCTATAAGCTTATGACCGTGGAAACTTTGCTATCTCTTTCTCAGATAACACTTCAATATGAAATTGAACAACTGTAAAATATAGCAGAACTGTAACATAATCAGGTTTGACAATGTAAAATTTGATTTGTGCTTTCTTTCAATCAATGCAATCTTATAAGTGCTTCAACACATTATGAAAAGAAATCCCAGAGTACCAAACACAGTATAATATGCATAATAGAAACACTGAAGCTTTACTCGTCCACAAGCAGTCAAAGAAAGGACCAACCATCAGCCAGTATCACAGCTACGCCCTGAGATCTGAACCAATTCAATCTCACCAACGCCAATGACGCTGTGTTTTTATGAGGAGTTGCTGGAGCATGGCATCCCCTCTGTGGCAAATAATTATTACAAAGGTTGGTGACCTCTCCAGCATTGCTGCTCTGTATCACACTCACAAGCAAAAGAACATCCACACACACACGCACTCATCTAGTGTACAGCTTGCTCTCTATTATTCGTGTACACACAGTGCCTTTTGAACAAAGTTTTTTTTTACTCCTGTATCAAATGGTTATAAATGTTAACAGTTTCTAGTGTGCAATGATTATCCTCGTTTACATTACACGGCTAAAAGCACACACAGTACCAGGCAAAACATCTTTAGTATTCATCACAAACAGCAGCCCTCGCTGTTAACCTCTTTTCAGGTCATCAAGATTTCTTGTCTGCCAATAACATTGCTTTCAGGTGAACAAAAGTATCATAGCCTGTCCTGAATTGTGATGAGTCACTGGAGGAGGAAAGACTGCAAGTGTCTATTTCTGCATGGACATAATCTGCATGTCCCCAAATAACAAATATTCAAAGTAATGTGTCTCACTTGAACACAAACGCAGGACTATCATTCCCGGGGAAAATGGAGCATGCAGAGATAAAGGACAGTTAGAGGGCTATAAGCTGGAGGTAAATGTAAACTAAATTATTGAAGAGTAGCAACATGGCAGCACAACTTTAATCATCCGAGACCCAGATCCCATTTGGGGCTTGTCAAGACTAAGGGACTTAAGCAGGCCATGCTGTCAGGATATTGGAGGGAGTGAAACTGCAGCAGCAGCTACGTTGTTGAGGTACTGATGCAGCAAAATTTGTTTTCCATTTCAAAGAACCAAAAGAACAGAGACATGAGTGCTTTGGGAGAACAAACATTTGGTACACAAGGACTCTACAATTAAGAGGATTATACTAGAGCAGACTTCCTCAAACTTTTTTATTTATTTTTTTGCCCCCTCCAACTTAGAGAAAGAAATTCTGCCCCTCCCTTTTTGAACATAATACACAATTTAGCCTAAAAGGACCAAGTGTATCTGTATGAAAATACCATCAAGATTGCGAAAACATACATTTTGCCATGACAGATGTGTGCAAAATGAATGAAAAGCAATTATCTACACTTTCCATCTTCCACCAGTGCCCTACAGTTAGCAGGCACACATTCACACACACACACACACAGAAACATTCTTTGGTCCTGTACTGGTGTAATGTTGATGTAAACTAAACTGACATGAAAGACACATCTCTGCAGCTCTCTGTTGACCTCAGTAGAGATTTTACTCTTCTTTTTTTTTTTTTAAATAACATCTGGCCGTTTTCTCAAACGCACAATCGCACACAACTAAACCCTTTCATCAGACACAATTAAACAGCTTAAGAAAAGCTTGTGTGAAAATTTATATCAGGTCAACTGGGCAAAGATTCTAATTCCTCTCGATTTTGTGTGACACCTCTCCTTTCTCCTCTTTTATCTCCCATAAATACTACTGCTAGCTAAACCGCTAACCCCTAGCAAAGTAGTGACACAGTCCTTCAGTTTGTTTGGATATTATCACAGGAGCACATATGAAACATTTATTCTTGTTTATAGAGTGGTTCTACTGATATTAGTATTAAAGAGCCCATATTATGCCCTTTTTGGGGTTCTTATATTTAATCTATGTACCTACTAAAGTATGTTCACAATAGCTAAACTTCGAAAAAAGTGTCTGTTTTCATGTACTGCCGCTCCATGCACCGGCTCGCTTGCCCACGTTCAGAGTCCCTACGTGGGCCAAGTCTGATCTGATTGGTCAGCCTGTTGGCTCTGCCGTGATTGGTCAGTTGCTCAGCACGGTTCTCGGAAATGTCAATCTCCGTCCGAGGGGAGCATAAACATTAGCACCTTAGCACTACTGTGCTACCGCAGGCTACGGCATATCGTGGGCGTGCTACAGAAGTTAACGGGCGTGCAACATGAGCTGCTGGGCTTGCCACAACGAGCCAATGGGCTTAGATCAGTGATCTCACACTGACAATGACGTCGGACTGACAAATTTTTTTCGAGGGGGGCTAGAACCGAGTGTTACATGCAGCTAATGCTGCAGCTAACAGGAGGACGTAGGAGAAGCCGCGTTTCCGCGGACTTTGAATTTTTGCACATAGATGTGTCTAAACATGCACAGGACACTTGGAAAACACACTAAAGAGCATATAAAACCAGAAAAAGCAGAATATGGGAACTTTAAAAAAAAAAACTTCCACTAAATCCTAAAATTAATTAAGTGAAAAAGAAGTACAGTTTATAGGTAAATGATTTAACGTAAGCTAAAAACAAACCTGAAATGCTAGCACCAAGAAGAACTAGTTGAAGCTAGCTAAATGAAAGCAAATATTGTTTCACTATCACACATTTAAAGACTTGTTTTTAAAGTTAAATTAAGATAATGAATAGGCTACAGGTAAAACCCCAAAAGGAAGTTGATTATTTCTTCCTTAGCGACAAAACACTTGCAGCAGCTAGCTATAGCCTTTTTTTTTATGCTAGCTAGGTCATATAGCTTAGTCATACAAAGCATCCAAAAAGTAATAGTAATATGTATATGTTTTTAGGGAGTGTGCTCTGAATACTTAATACTGAGAAGAGAAGTTGAAAAAATTGCTGTGGTAATATCTCAAGTTGCATGTGTGAGATGAGGACAGACATATGAATTGATCACAGACATGCATGTTTTAATCACTCACACATGCAACACACTGTACTGTAAGTAACACAGTGACAGCAGCAGAAGCAGCAGCAGCTCAGCTCCTTTGATGAGGCTGTTGCTGTCTCAGGCCGCCTCGTCTTTGCTGTGCCAAGCTCCAGCACATTGCATAACTGAGCACAGACACAAACACACACCACCCCAGGCCTGGTCTGAACTATGAAAAGCCATCGAGAAGAGTGAGCTAGCAACTGCCAATGCTAGTGAGCAGAGAGCGAAAAAAAAAAAAAAAAAGGGAAGAAAATAAAGATGCAACAAAACAGATAGAAGAATAAATGAATAAACAAATGTTCTGTGACCTGAAAAGAAGCTCCCACACTCTTAAGCAATGAACGGGAAAGGGAGCACGACACAAACATTTTTTTTTTTTTTACTACCCCTGTTTCTCTGAAGATACCGAAGACATGCAAAAAGAAGCGAGTCACGATCACAATCCATTACCATCAACACAGACATATACATTATATGCAGCGTATCCGAGGAAGGCTTTCTCACATGAATATAAATGCATTGAAATTCCCCTCACAGTTAGTTCACATAGAGAGTTATAGGTACACTCCAATTGAACATTCATTTAATCCATTCACTTTCAACATTTGCATTCAGAAGTCCAGTCAGAGAACCCGTTGCCCTGTTAGCTTCCTGCAGACAGTTGCAGTTACACAGTCACTGAGTGAATCACAAGGAAGATGGATGATAAAGATATGTCATAGTCAATCTGTTGCTACAACCAAAAGCTGCACAGGGCCTCTGTCAGTTACAGAAAAGCCTGTGCGTGCATGTGTGGATGTCTGTGCAAAGATGTCTCTGCAAACATGTGTGCACAACTGTCCGCCTGCGTGTGCAAACGTTTGTCTATGTCAGCACACATACATTATTTGCATGTGCACATCTGCTAACATTTATATAAGTCATCTACCATCATACGCCTGCAATGGCCCTGCAAATGTGTGTTAGCTCTGCCCCCTATCCTGATATTATAACTCTGTTTGTGTGTGTGAGTGTGTTGTGTGTATTTGTGCCCCTAAATTTGTATGTGTGAGTCCTATGATGTCCTCCGCCTGCCGATGAGATAATCTGGCAGAGCATGGAGTGACAGTTTGATCTATTGCCAGCTCACAGGGAGTCTCTGAGTTATAGAGCTGCCATCTCTCCTGGCCACCACCAGTAAAGGGCCATATCCCTTCAGACGCTGGCCACCAGATTGTAACACACACGACTGCAGACCAGCCAACAAGTAAACACACGCAGAAGTACAAGTACAAGTAAGTTCATAATCTGGGTAGTTGGCTGAAATGCTTTGATACTATTGCTGTATCATGCCTTACTGAAGGGTGAGGAATTATTTAGTCTTTTTTACAATGCACTTGAATTCAAAATGCCTTAGGCCTGCATGATATACGACAAATCTTCTAAGTTCATTGTCATCGTATAATAATGCGACGATGATCTGATGTTCAGTAAATAAACAAAAACTGTTCATACTAGCTCTGACTTGTAGTTCTCACGCCTTCCAGCTGTTTCCAGAAAAATGTTTTCACCACAAGGGCTCTAAAACCGATTTCTTCTTCATTTTCCCCATTACCTCACAAGGTCATCATCAGCCACAGTTCCCCACTTCTCTCTACCTTCTCAGCAATCTTGTGAGACCAACTCACAGTTGCCACTAATCTATAATAGCTGATCTATTTTTTTTTTTTTTAAATCTGTTTTTTAGTATCTATCTATTTTTTTTGTACATTATTAATTTTTCTTTTTTTTATTTAAATTGTACTGTGTTCACTTTTTGTTTGCAATCTTTGCTCTTTGCTGCTGTAACAATGTAAATTTCCCCATTGTGGGATAAATAAAGGATTATCTTATCTTATCTTATCTTAGTCAAACCAATATGATTTGAAAAGCTTTTTAAAAATGTTGAGAAGTCATGGCCAAGGTATCCAAGCCTCATCTGATACGTCAAATTTAATTAAAAAGTTTTGCTTATTCATTGCGATTTGAATCACCTTTTCAAATTTTTGTTTTTTTGTTGTTTAGTTATTATAATGAAAATGCAAAAAGTAATGTGCAGCTCTTCAGAGTCTTAGTCTATTGTTGTTTTTGTTACACAAGCAGCTATATAAGGGACGGATTTGGATGGATTTAGAGGGATAGATATCTTACCAAACAACAAAAAACTATTTCTTTTTTACACTAAATTTTGACACTTAACTTTACAGATAATTTATTTGGTGGAACTCAACACGTCACAAAGGTTCCTTTTCCTGTCTGACAGGCGACTTCAAGGTTCTTTATGATTCCACTTTTAAAGAGTAGACACTTTTTTGCCACATAGATACATAAATGTAACACGTTTTATATTAAGCCTCAGATTAGGCTGCAGGCTTTGGTTGATTCAATCTCTTTATCTAGAGACATCACGTTTCCTGATGAAGGTTCATAATATCATTATATGGTAGCTAATTTGATGAAGCACATTATGTGGAATTTATGCCACCTTTCTGTCAGTTCCTGTCTTAATACGTGTCAACAGCAACCTGCTGCTGCAGTTGTTAAACAGTAGAATCATTAAACTAATGGACGAAGAGTCTTGTGTTGGCTTTGAGCCATTTTATATAAAGTGAGAAGTAGCAGAAGTGAAAGAAATGTAGTTTAGTCTGGTCAAGAATGGAAGGACCACAGGACAAGGAGACAAAGAAGCTTCTTCTGCTCTGTTCGTCCTTTAAACTTTGTCCTCATACACACGTTGTCTCCAAACAGAAAAAAACAAGCTCTTTTAATTCATCTTAGAACAGAGCCTTTCTGCTTATTCTTGAAGTTACACTGTTAATCCAGTGGATAGATTATATGCTTCGACTCCTTGCAAGAGCGAAAAAAACCTGTTTTCCAAAGATGCTCACAACATCTCTCTGCCGCTGAGATATCGTGCAGAAAACAATTGACAGCAGAGTGTGTGTGCACTTGGGCATAACTGTCTCAGTGCATTACCACACACAGATCAATACAGATTCTATTCTTGGCCATTAGATGTTGGAGCAGAGGTTAGCCTGCCTCTCTCATTTTTTCCCATCCATCCCCTTTCTCAGCTGCTCTCCCTTTTCTTCTATCAACCTGCCACCCTTCTCTCCCTCTATCCCCCTTCTTCTTCTTTTTTTTTTTACATCCTCCAGACAACACCAAAGGGGCATTGTCATCTTCCCAGCTGGACGGTGGAAGCAGCAGCGGAGTCAGAGGCGAGCATCAAACGCGAGACATTTTTGGGGGGGATCACAGAAGTGATTGGCTTTCTGGCTGGAGGGATCAGCCGTCTCCTTTGAGGAT
This sequence comes from Labrus bergylta, assembly GCF_963930695.1. Lineage (NCBI taxonomy): Eukaryota > Metazoa > Chordata > Actinopteri > Labriformes > Labridae > Labrus > Labrus bergylta. The sequence continues at coordinate 12,339,162 of NC_089209.1, read as the reverse complement.
TCACACGCGCACACAGATTTGTACGCACGCACTCACTCACAGGCATGTACACAACATCCACAAACACCTCCTGCCCCTGCTGTAATTCACAGTCCTCTACCATGCTGCCAGGCTGAGGCCCTTGATCTGCCACTTCCTGTAATCCTCCATGGGAGAGAGGTGCAGCCAAATGTCCTGGCACGCCAGGCAGCAAATAAACACACACACCCAAACATCCATTGACAGCAACTGCCATTAGCTGCTACAAACTGCAAAAGACTGACCTCTAGCAAAAAAAAAAAAAAAAAAAGATTATCAGCAGAGTCCAAGATATCTTTCATGAATTATGCAGACTTTAACTTGAATAAGAGTGATGTTAGGACACCACTTTCTTCCTTCCCCATACACAAACCTCACTATCAGCCAGGAATAAGCCCCTCTACAGACTGGCATAATTAAATTGATATTATTGGTTGAAAAAACATGAATTACTGCCTTTTTACTGGCCCTGAATAATGCTTCATCCTTCACTAGCATGGTTAGCAACTAACAACATTGTTGTCTGTTGTTGTTAAATGAAAATTGACCTATACAGTAAAAACCTGTCGTTTTTTTGTGGGGGACTTATGGACTTTTCATTGACTAAAATGATCTATGATACTGCATTTTAGGCACTATCAGAGGCCACCATTAGAAGTAATGTTATCAGTGTACCCATACTGGTAACGGTACCAGTATAACGATACCTGTAACTGTGTCGGCAGGTATACTAAAGAAACGGTAGTGTTATTGTAGCGTATATTAAAAGCAAAATTGGTATTCCCATACTGGTACTGGTAGGTATCAGAACAACTATATGCGATACATCATTCAAAAACACACAAGCTTGGGCGCAGGCTGTCCTGGGGATTGGGTTTGGTTTGGCGCTCCTTGAGCAGAGGCTGAGGTCCTTGAAGTGGGCAGCCCAGGATTCGGCTCTGACCCTTGGCCCCATTCCTGTATGCTGTTCCCCACTCTAACCTCTTAATTTACCTACTCTTTCCGCTGTCCTGTCCCTTAAATAAAGGAATACAAGGCCCAAAAATGAATATAAAAAAAAAAAAAACAAGCTGCAGCACTGCAATGCCAAAAGGGATGATTCATGAATTCTAACCTGATCCTCTCTGGTATCGTTGCAATCAGATAAAGAGGCGAGGCAGACTAAACAGCAAAAGACACACAGAAGAGAACCAGCACCAAAGAATAGATGGATGACTCCCAATTCACCTTCCCCTGACTCTGATAAGACTCCCTCTGATCCACATCGCTCAAACATAAAAGCACTCCCTTTGTTCATTCAATTTCAAAGTGACCACTTTCAGCCAGTAGGAAGCATCTGACGGGATCATTTCTGCCGGAGGGAGGATGCAGTTTTTGATCTCTAAGCTGATTGGTTACATGGCTTCTTTGGCAGTACAGCAGAGTTTACCCAGTCTAGATCTCACAGGAGTAATGTTCCAGCCAGCAAGACATGAGCCCCATTAGGCTTATCCACCAGCTCCAGCATCAGCCTTGATATAGTACTTTTACCAGAGGAGGGATTTCTCTTGCTATCTCCTAATCGACTGACAGAAGCTGCTCTGCTCCGGATGAAGAAAATCATAGTTTCTGTTCAGTCTGAACATCTTTAGGAGCGTTAGGAAATCTTGCACTCCGCTTTTAGATGCAGAAAAACACAAACAAATCTGCAAACACAGTCGTCATTTTTTAATAAGTCTGGTAAACACAACTCTGTGGACTCTATGCCGCTGTGACTGTCTCTGTTTTTATCCTCACTATACCTCTGCAGGTAAACGAGGCTGAGTCACAGCCATAACTGCCAGCAGGTGGGTGCGAGGGACAGCCAGGCGGACAGCTCTTCATCACACCGTAATGAGCTGGCAAAGGTTGTCGGACAGGCAAGAGAACACACGGAGAACCTGTAAAAAGCTACTGACACAGGCGAGCTCGCGGGTGTTCTCTGAAGCTATACGACTCCCCGAGGTGCCATTTCATCACAAGCTGTTGTCCCTGTTTGTGTAAAACGTCCTCATATTGCAAGGAAGAAAGCCAACGCGAGCAACCTGAACCGCTTACTTCTCTCGCTGAATTGAGGCATAAACTTCATGGAAGAAAATATTATTTTTATAGTATATTTATAGAAATGTAAAATGGGTGAGGAGGGAAATAATGAGACAGTATCAGGCCCTGTCTACACGACAATGATTTCATCCTGAAACAGTAACCTTTTGTAGCGCCTTGGCTGTTCGTTTACATGACAACAACGTTTTGGATGCCTGAAAAGGGAAGATTTTAAAGACGGGTCCCAGAGTGCAAACTTTTGAAAACAGCACCATCTATGTGTAACCTGGTAGAACGCCATTATTCCTAAAATCTGTGACCTTACGCACATGTGCATTGCGGCTACAGACAAAATGCAAGAGTGAACTCTTGACACATGCCCATTAAGGTTCCACTCAGTAGTCAGGCTTGAGTAGGTGGACTACAATAACAAAGACAAACTCCTGAGTTCTGTTTGTGCTGCTTACTCCCAGTCGACATTTTCAGGGCTGTGTGCATGGCGGTTGCTATCAAAACGTCTGAACGCAGAACACTTTTGAAAAAAATCAACAACGATGAAAAAATTACTCTGTTTTCAGAGGATGGTTCTCATCCATTCCATGAGTCCTGATATAGAGTACAAAATCATGTGAGCTTTAACCTGTGTGCATCACTCTGCTGCAGTACAGGTGTTCTGGATAGTGTTAACGGTAATGCAGAAGGTTACTGTCTAGATTGATCAAGCTGGTATCTAGACGTGGGGAAAAAAAACGATTTATGTAAAAATCGAGATTCTTATCTTCTGAGATTCATAACTTCCAAAAACCTTTTTTTTTTTTTTTTTTGGCTGATCAGTCCCCCCCCTGCTCTTTCACTCAGTAGAAAGCCAAAAGGAGCAGCAAGAAATTCAGCCAGTCTCACAGATGACTGGAGTATATCGAGAATAGATTCTCAATCGAATCGTGAGCCCAAGAATCGAGTCGTGAGACACCCAAAGATTCCCAGCAGTCCTGGTATCTCAGAATCACATATTAAACCAAAGCAGCTGTCAAAAGGCTCTTATGTCACTGGTCGCAATATGAATGAAATAATATCGATAAATGTATACAAGGTCGCTGGATTTTAGTAGCATGTAGACAGACAAAAAAATAATGCAGGAAAATGTTCCACTCAAGGTGTTGAACTGGTTGTGTCAGTTAAATAAATAAATAATGATAATCTTTTGATCCTTGTAACTGGCAGCTCATAGAACTGTTGGATATCAGCAATGTGACACTCAACATTGTGCTTCTCTACTGAATATCAACATGGCCATGTTTTGTCTGAGGCTTTGAAATTGAAAATAAACACAAGACATGCTGACATTCAGTATAACAGCACAGCTTTCAGTGTGATATTACTTAAATTATACATGTGAAACCTCCTTGCACTTTCATGTAACCACGAATCAAAGAATGCATTGTTGATGCTGGAACTCAGAAGCACATGGAGAGCATAAAGCGACAGGCAACCCATGAATATGTCTGAAAACCTTTCCAGCATGCCTCTAAAAATACCCTGAAAGCCCACCGAGACATCCGTTTGCTTACCTGCTGCTGCCTCTCATGGGTGCAATCTTTCAACAACAAAAAAAAGGATACAATCTGAGAGCGCCACTCTGGGTGCCGATGGCCAGGATCTTCTGCACGGGGTCAAAAGCCATGGATGAGGGCTGATAGGGGAAGCCATGACGGACAGTCTGCAGAGATGTGCAGGAGGATGAGAAAAAATTAAAATGTGTTAGAGAGGAAAACAATTTGCATTTTTACAGCAGGGGCGTTGCTTTGTGAAAGGATGTCGCGCACATTATTTTGGTAAACAAATGGCCCAGATGGACGTGGAGAGCGTTATGAAACAGAAATGTAAAGCTGAAATTGCAAGAGGCAAGAGAAAATGAAGGGAACAAACGCGCGCTCTCTCTGCATGGCTACCCTGTCCTTCCTTGATATTTGGCTTCGCTTTTTAGGATCCATTATAATCATGGTTCTATTTTGAGATTTTCTCCCTTTTTCATCTCTTTTTTTCATCTCTTTCTCCTTCTCTCACTGCCTCCCACATAGAGTCGTGATTGCACTGAAGTCTTAGCAAACAGGGAAAAACACACCAGTTAAGGAGCATTTGATTATGTTTGTCGCAGAGCCTTCTTATGTGGCGTGCTGCATTGAAAGATGTTCCTTGCTTTTTGCCGTCCACCCTCTGTGTATATGTGTGTGTGACTGACTGACTGACTGACTGACTGACTGAGACTTTATGGCATCAGTCAGCTGGTGGTGGGCTGTTGGATTTGTTTGCTTAGCGGCAGAAGGCTAAAGCATGTTACATAAGAAGCACTCAGTGCAGCAGAGACACCTGCTTTCCTCGCAGCGAAACGTTACACAGTTTGTGTCCAGACAGACAGAGAAGGTGCTGGGAGCAGGAGAAGGAGTCTTGTTCAAGGAGACTTTAATAAAAATGCATGCTTGCTGATTGACACATCTGCGTGTAGAGCTGTAGAATCTAGGATATCTGAGCCCTCAGGTGTCA